>NC_134400.1:90863552-91170564 GCF_050003625.1 Haematobia irritans | reverse complement strand
CACGTGGGATTTCAGACATGGTGTCAAAGAGAAAGATGCTCAGTATGCTTTGACATTTCATCATGAATAGACTTACTAACGAGCAACGCTTGCAAATCATTGAATTTTATTACCAAAATCAGTGTTCGGTTCGAAATGTGTTTATCGACAAATTTTGTTCAGCGATGAGGCTCATTTCTGGTTGAATGGCTACGTAAATAAGCAAAATTGCCGCATTTGGAGTGAAGAGCAACCAGAAGCCGTTCAAGAACTGCCCATGCATCCCGAAAAATGCACTGTTTGGTGTGGTTTGTACGCTGGTGGAATCATTGGACCGTATTTTTTCAAAGATGCTGTTGGACGCAACGTTACGGTGAATGGCGATCGCTATCGTTCGATGCTAACAAACTTTTTGTTGCCAAAAATGGAAGAACTGAACTTGGTTGACATGTGGTTTCAACAAGATGGCGCTACATGCCACACAGCTCGCGATTCTATGGCCATTTTGAGGGAAAACTTCGGAGAACAATTCATCTCAAGAAATGGACCGGTAAGTTGGCCACCAAGATCATGCGATTTGACGCCTTTAGACTATTTTTTGTGGGGCTACGTCAAGTCTAAAGTCTACAGAAATAAGCCAGCAACTATTCCAGCTTTGGAAGACAACATTTCCGAAGAAATTCGGGCTATTCCGGCCGAAATGCTCGAAAAAGTTGCCTAAAATTGGACTTTCCGAATGGACCACCTAAGACGCAGCCGCGGTCAACATTTAAATGAAATTATCTTCAAAAAGTAAATGTCAAGGACCAATCTAACGTTTCAAATAAAGAACCGATGAGATTTTGCAAATTTTATGCGTTTTTTTTTAAAAAAAAGTTATCAAGCTCTTAACAAATCTCCCTTTAGTAGGTCTTGTTAGATAATTTTCGTACGGAAATCGATTCTTCGTAAATTGTTTTGTGTCATGCGTCCTTTGAATTGAGGGTTATAACATTACCGTCTCATACCGGTTTTTTTTACACTTGACTTGTGGATCCTCCTGGAACAGCAACTTGAAATTAGGTACAGGATATTAGTACATTGTAACCATGGTAATCGCCAGTCCGGACTGTCAAGTAGTCCAGACAGCTAATTTTTTCGGTCCCTTTAGTTTTGTTTTTTTTTTTTTTATTATTATTCCGGACAGTAATATTTGTTTGTTGGTGTCGCAGCAAGTGACAATACCAACAAAAGGTGAGAGAGGAGGAATATCAATTTCGTCGGATCTTATAAAAAGCAAAGGAAGGCCCATTCGTAGAAAAATTGTGGGACTGATACAATTTTCATCTTTCAGCTGTTGAAGCATTTAAGACAAATTTTTCGAAAACAATCATGGTTCTTATTGAAAATCAAATATATGTATATAGCATATGAATCTGGTCTATGTTGCAGATTGTTCCCAATAAAAATTGCAGATCACACCCAACTCTGGATCGGTTTACTTACACAGTTTCGAAATTGATCAAATGGCTCGGGAAGAAAATGCCCACCATTTTTCAAACCAAAATATTGAAATAAATCCTTTAAATTTGTTTGTACTGTAGTCACGTCAAAGGTCAAACTATATATCTGCTTTATTGCTTCATGAAACCTATAATTATTTATAAATATAAACCCATTGAATTCCAGAATCTATTGGAATGGAAAGGTCCTTACGCTCAACACATTATCCAGTGGGCTACGTAGCTATCACAATGGACTGAATAGTCTAAGTGAGCCTGAATCTTAATCGGGCTGCCACTTTAACCTAACCTACGTAGCTGTTATTGTCATCAACAGACAATTATTGCTATAACCATCAACGCACAAGTAACGTATACAGTTAAACAGTTATGTTAATATGGTATAGTTTTGGGCGCCCACAAGCCAATGTAAAGAAACTTTATTTAACAGAAACATTCGATTAGTTGGCCACTTTCTTAAAAATACGGAAATAGTGTAATTTCCAAAAATTTTTCAAAAAGATGGTAGGCATTACATACTAAAGGGTGATTCTTTTGAGGTTAGGATTTTCATGCATTAGTATTTGACAGATCACGTGGGATTTCAGACATGGTGTCAAAGAGAAAGATGCTCAGTATGCTTTGACATTTCATCATGAATAGACTTACTAACGAGCAACGCTTGCAAATCATTGAATTTTATTACCAAAATTGAGGGTTATAACATTACCGTCTCATACCGGTTTTTTTTACACTTGACTTGTGGATCCTCCTGGAACAGCAACTTGAAATTAGGTACAGGATATTAGTACATTGTAACCATGGTAATCGCCAGTCCGGACTGTCAAGTAGTCCAGACAGCTAATTTTTTCGGTCCCTTTAGTTTTGTTTTTTTTTTTTATTATTATTCCGGACAGTAATATTTGTTTGTTGGTGTCGCAGCAAGTGACAATACCAACAAAAGGTGAGAGAGGAGGAATATCAATTTCGTCGGATCTTATAAAAAGCAAAGGAAGGCCCATTCGTAGAAAAATTGTGGGACTGATACAATTTTCATCTTTCAGCTGTTGAAGCATTTAAGACAAATTTTTCGAAAACAATCATGGTTCTTATTGAAAATCAAATATATGTATATAGCATATGAATCTGGTCTATGTTGCAGATTGTTCCCAATAAAAATTGCAGATCACACCCAACTCTGGATCGGTTTACTTACACAGTTTCGAAATTGATCAAATGGCTCGGGAAGAAAATGCCCACCATTTTTCAAACCAAAATATTGAAATAAATCCTTTAAATTTGTTTGTACTGTAGTCACGTCAAAGGTCAAACTATATATCTGCTTTATTGCTTCATGAAACCTATAATTATTTATAGGTCCTGAAGAAATCTGCTCTTCAGATTTCTGATAAAGGGTGTGTTTCCCAAAGAAATGAAAAAAATCAAGAATTCTTTGGAATTCACGGACAAAGCTTCTTGCTTTATTGAGATCTTCTTAAAGACTAAAAATTATAATGGCGCTTAAAATAAAGAATGCTCCTAGCATATATGTACATAGATAAATATATACGTTAAGTTTAATGAGATCAAAATGAAATTATAAGAGAAAGTTTGTACTAAAAATTCAGTAAAAGAAACAAAACAAAAGGAATTCAAATTAAACATAAAATGAGTCATGGGGACTTTAGCGGCTGTTGAACATGGCTTCAACAGGTCCCATATAAACCCATTGAATTCCGGAATCTATTGGAATGGAAAGGTCCTTACGCTCAACACATTATCCAGTGGGCTACGTAGCTATCACAATGGACTGAATAGTCTAAGTGAGCCTGAATCTTAATCGGGCTGCCACTTTAACCTAACCTACGTAGCTGTTATTGCCATCAACAGACAATTATTGCTATAACCATCAACGCACAAGTAACGTATACAGTTAAACAGTTATGTTAATATGGTATAGTTTTGGGCGCCCACAAGCCAATGTAAAGAAACTTTATTTAACAGAAACATTCGATTAGTTGGCCACTTTCTTAAAAATACGGAAATAGTGTAATTTCCAAAAATTTTTCAAAAAGATGGTAGGCATTACATACTACTATATTAAATTTTTGCTATGAATCTTCAAAATGTTTCTTATTAAATACTTATAGTCATATATAAACGAAATAGGCTGCGATTTTGGAACAAAGATTATTTTTTACTGTAAAAATAAAAAGTGTACAACGAATATTTTTTTGTGATAAAAGTTTGAAATTTTCGAAGAAATTCAAAAAACTCTAACAAAAGAAAAACGTTTTCTAAAAGTTGTTTTCGCTTCGTGTATGGACTAACAATTTAGAAGAAAATGTTAAGTTTTAATATAGTTATACATTGGCACCTTTTACCTTTAGCTTTCATTTTGGATAGGGAGGCCAGATTTTGAAGAGGCAAAAAGAGCACATACGAAAAGAATAGAGCAAACTTTTTCAAATAAAAGAAAAACATTTAATTCCAATTTATTGAAATATAATTCATTTAAACATATTAAAAAGATTCATACCATAAACATAAAATAACCCACTTTCAACTCAAGCTAATTTTCTTACAATACTTTGTAAGTCATTTTTTTGTGTTTTTGTGAAAAACGTTATTGAAGAAGTTTGTTTAAATTTAGAACAGAGTACAAAGTGAAGAAGCAACATCTTCTACGACTCTGATATATAAAGTAAAACACTATTTAGTTAGAAGATAACAGCTAGGAAAATCTATTAGTGCGATATTTACGTATTTTCAGTTTACTTTTACCATTTATTGAATCGCGTTTGATTAATATTTGTTGTGATGCAAAAAAAAAGAGCACTTTTGCGTGCTCTTTTGACCTGTCTTGTTTTAAGAGCACATGTGCTCTTTAAAAGAGAACGTCTGGCATCCCCAATTTTGGATGACAGCCTATAGTAAAACTTTATACGCAATCTATGGTGGACGGTATATAAGATTCGGACTTGCCGAACATTCGGTCGTATAACCCAGTTTTTATTGAAAACAATTTGTTCAGTTTTACAAATAATTTATTTTCTTAAAAAATAGAAATAAATTACATTAGAATTATAATAAATACAGGAAATATATACAAGTGACAATAACAGCTACTAAGATTAATAAATAATTTATATTCTACTAAATAAAAGCACTCTTATAAATATGATTCACTGTACACACAAAGAAGAAGAAATTGCCTCCGGAACGAAATTTGTTATAAAGTATTTTTAAAATGAAAATATTTCATAATTTATGACTAGCAATACAATGATTTTCACTAATCTTTGTTATTTGAAGTTCTGGTTTGCATCAGAAAAAAGCTCTTCTTTATTTCAAACGATTTTTTTTTTGTGGTCAAACCAAATTACTTTTGGTTATAAAGTATTTTATTCAAGTGCAAATACACCCGAATTTATGACAAGCGAGGTGAGACAATCGTAGTCTCTTAAACATTTTTTATTGGCTTTTAAATAAATACAAAAAGAAATATTCGTTTGTTTAAAATTTCGTTCCCCAAAATAGAAACTCTCCCTTCAGTGCATAATGTGATCCACTCGAATGGCATTAATCAGAGTGCTTATATGACTCAAAATTTACAGAATTACACACAAAAACTAGTACTTTCCTCCGAAGGTATTTTTCAGACCAATGTAGTTCCACTTATTTGAAGTTGATAAAATGACTGCAACAGTTTGTGAAAACAGTCGTTATATTGGTCTCAAACGAGTTTTATTTCTCCTACAAAAAAGCAGAATTTCTTTGATCTAAATTTTACTTTGAAATAATTTTTGGGGCTTGGGATACTCCGCACTAAAACATTCGATGATTAGATGGAATATTAGAGCCTATATTCGTTTGCACTGTTGCTGGTACAGCCTGTGTTGCATCAACACTCAAATCATTTTGATCAGATGATATCAGTGTTTCATATCCTCCATAAGAGTCACTTCGTTTCCATCCATTAGACGGCGGTGCACCATAAGTGGAAAATGCTTCAACTTTCGGTTGTCCCTGGGAGCCATGAATATGTAAATGTATTTCCTTAGAGGGTTGTTCTGCAACGGATGGTTGTGCTTGTGAATGGGAAGGATGATCTTGAGGAGGTGCATATTTATGTTCAACCACAGGTGCTGAGGACCAACTAGATGATGCCGAGGGAGGACTCCAAGACCAACTGGGAGGAGCAGCATATTCGAAATGATGAGGATGACCTGGAGGGCTCCAACTATAACTTGGTGGTGCCGAATAACCCATTGGCAAGAGACTTGATTTAAGGGTAAAGAATTTACCCAGCAATGCCAATGCATTCATCACCAAGAGAACTTTAATAAGGAATAACGTTTTCATTGCAATCGCTACCAAGAATGCAACCATGGCTGTAAGAATTCCAAATTTGAAGATAATCGGTATGAGAGCCATTTGTAAACGACGAATTTTTCCAAATGTACGTCCTTCCACTTGGCCTTTGGAACGTTCATCTGTAATGAGAACAATACCAAAGGGAAACAAATACATTATTTTTAAATTGTCAGTTAATACAAAAAGAAATTATACAATATTAGTTGAAGTCATGCACCCTCAAAAAAATCGCTTCTGTAACATATACTCCCAAAAATATTTTGCTTCAAGCATATAAATTTTTGGGTATTGCCCAAACATTTATATGTTTGATTTCTTCCAATATATAATATGTTTGAAAGCATATTGGTCTAAACAATATAATATGTTTGGGTAGTCTAAGTTCCAAACATTTTGTATTTTTCCATCCAAATTCAATAATGTTGTCTTCCAAAAAACGATATGTTATTATGTGAACATATAATATGTTTGGAGGCATTTTGGACCCAAAAATATTATATGCTGAGAAGAATTTTCTCCCAAAGAATATTGTGCTCAATTTTTTTTTCTGCCTAATTGTATATTGTCTCACATTTTTTTCACTTCCATGAGTTTTTTTAGTTCTTAGCACCTTTTTCTGTAATACAAACATTGTAGAAGAAATTATAAAATTTTATAATTTTTTTTTTCAATTTTACCTTTTGCCGGATGGGGATTCGAACAGCGGACCACACAGTTTGTAAGCCAGCACACTAACCACTGGGCTACGTAGCTGTTATGGTCATCAAGCGATAATTATCGTTATAAGTTATATTTATATAGCATAGCTTGCGGCGCCCACGAGCCGATGCAAACATAACATTGTTTAACAACATAACATTGTTAAACATACATTTGTTGGCAGCGTGGAGCAGTGGTTGGTCGTCCGCCTTGCGTGACAGGGGTCCTGGGTTCGATCCCTGCTTCGACCAACACCATTTTTGTTTTAATATATTTTTTAACATATATTCCAGATTCGTTCGGAAGTTCCCGAAAAGGTGTTCAGCATTACATACTATTATATTAAATTTTTACTTCGAAATTGTAAAGTGTGTTTTATAAAAGACTTAAAGTCAGAAAAGAAAAATGCTTGATATAAACGAAATGGACTGAGTTCAAATCAAATATTATTTTTTTATTCCAAAAATAAAAATTGTGTAACAAATAAAAGTTTTTGTATACAAGTTTAAAATTTTCGAAGAAATTCAAAAACTCTTACAAAAGAAGAACTTGAATTCGAGTATATAAAAATATTTTTCCATCGAATCCTAAGGTTAACGACAACCATTCAAAAGCACATTATATTTAAATTCTAAACAGTAATTTTACAACAGCACATAAATTTATTTTGGTGTGAACAATTGTTTGCTAGCATGTAACACCGTTAATTTAGAAATACAAATAAATATGAATTTTTATTAACGAATAATTTTGTACTTAATTTAATTCTTAAGGCCGGTATAAATTTGTATTATCGCGTTAAAATGGCCATGTTTACCCTTTTACTTTTCTTTAATAATTTCCTTTAAAGAAAATAAACTTATTCAATTGTTGCTTTGGATCTTTCCCCACCATGTTATAATACAATTTAACGGAAAAAGTTGTAATGTTATTTTGGTTTTGCCGCTAAAATGAGAAATAATTTTAGCGGCAAAACTCGAACTCAATGCCCGCTTTTATCCGTCAACTCCTCTTGGACTACTCATTAATAAAGAGGAACTAATCTTTGTTTTTATAGATCTTACTGTTTAATTTTTCACTGTTTCGCCCTGCTTTCATTTTACTTTCCCAACTCTAAAAAGAGTGCACTGAAAAAATATTGTCGTGAGGCCAAAGAGTTCATGTCCTTAAAATAAGAATACAACTTTTGCTTAGCTTAGAAGACGTATTTCTCTAATATAAAGTTTTTTCCATGTTCAAAGGTCGATACTTTCAATGAAGTCGTGTTGTCGTTATAATTAAGTGATTTGACTTAAAAATGGGTATCATAACATGAAAGAACAAATTTTTGGATTAAGGTGAACTTGACTTTAATAATTCTTTAAAATTAATGAAACTTTAAATTTGTTGCATTTTTGCATCTTGACTACAAGGCAAAAATCATTAAAAAATAGGATATGTTTTTCAATACTTTATTTTAAATACATTTTTTACTTGAAACATAGCATAATTTCTACTGGAAGTCTTGTTTTTAGCGGACATTTTATAGCATATGAAAAAAGCTGAAAAAGCGAAAATTTGAAATGTGCTTCGTAGAGTCAAGTACACAAAACCCCATTTAAAAGAGAATTGTGTCTTAAAAGCATCCTTACTTGTATTCTCCGCTTCTTTGGTTCGGAATCAATACCAAAATTGTTAAAGTGGAGACACAATCTTTGGAACCGGAAATGCTTTTTGTTCAGTGTATAGTACCCTTTCGTTAGTTTTTATGAAGATCCCTTTAATTACTTTTGTTTGAATATTTTGACTTACTCGTCCTACGTTCCGATTTGTTTTGACGAAACAAAAAAATTGTGCCCGTAATGCGAAAATGATAAACAAAACTCATGCTCTTTTTTTTCAAATATATTTATCTTGGTTCCGAATGAATTTTCTCTCCGAATACTCATTTTAATATTTTACTTAAGCATATACAATTTTTGGCGAAGTCTTATATCACAACATATATATATGTTTACTCATAATATGTAAATTTACACTTGTTTATATTCACACGTAGTATTTTTCCTATATTTAATGAAATTTTCTTTGTGTATATATATATATTTGTAATGCGCCAATTGGTTACTTTCATTATTTTACTTCCAGCATACACTTTGTCTCTCTTTGTAAACACATATATGTTTATGGACTATTTCTAAATTAATATATGTTTGAATCCAAGCATATTATATTTACAAACATTTTATGTCCCAAACATAATATGTTCTAACATATTAACATATATTTCCCAAACATATTATGCTAGTTTATGAACATTATATGTTTGCACTCAAAAATATTGTGTTTAAAAATTTGAGTTCCAAACATATAATGTTTATACCCAAACATTTGAAAAACAGTCTTTTTCGTCAAATGAAGCAGAAACTCAAACGTGAGGAGATGGTTCTTAGTAAATATGAGCAAAAAAAAAAAAAAAATAACAAATAAAAAATCGAATCCATAATAATAGTAAAAATAAACCGGAAGATCTCTTTTAAAGAGTAGGGCCAGGAGAAGTCCCCTTACTGGCAATAAACGAAGTATTCCGTTGATGTTCTTTATGTTCCAAACAAATCAGAATCCCGAACCTATTTCGGAAAATGAATTACCCTCTGTCAATTTCACGTGCAAATACCCAAAAATTAAGTATCTAGTTCTCATTTGGGAGCCATCCTCGGAAAAAACAATTTTCAAAAAATCGGCCACTGAGAAGGTGTCACTATTCAACCAGATATCGAAAAATAACGTACGCTTTATTCACTCCCCCCCCCCCAATTTCAAGTAAATCGGAGAAATTTAGATTTTGCTTTATTATTTTAAAGAGGGACGTCCTTTTTCCGATCAAATGTCTCAAAATAAAGTAGGGGGACCATCTTAATCTTCCATGAAAATTTCATGGAATCGGAAAAAATAAGCCCAATTTTCTAAAATTCGAGTATAGGGGAGTTCCCCTTTCATTAAATAAGGTTTATTTTAATCTACCTGTGTGCGCTCAACCACCTATTTAGAAATAGAATAGCTTATCTCTATGCGTTTTCTCTGCGTTGATGATGTTATAACTAGAGGTGTGCGCGTGACACGAAATTATCGTGACACGTCGTGAATAAAATCTGAAGCAACTCTCGTGAATGTGCGTGAATGGGACTAAAACAAATATGGCGTGCGTGAGTGCGTAAAATCGGTTCGTGAATGTGCGTGAACAAAATTTCTGCAAAATCACGCTCACGAAAAAAATCAAGATTTAATTCTTACTTGTATGTTAACTGAAATTGATTTAGCTGTCGAACTATATTTTATTTATGAATTTTGTTACCCTTGCTCATTCCCGATGGGAAAATGTCGTGAGTCTCGTGAATTTGTCGTGAGTCATGTGAATTGTCGTGAATCGTGCGTGAGTCTGTAAAAGTACTTCGTGCGTGAGCGTGCGTGAAAAGTATATACTTTTTGTGATGAACGTTTATTCTTCTCCACAATGTAAAAACAATTTCATAAAGACTAACTCAAAAAACAATCTTATCTGGCTAATTGCATTTTCCCTCACATCTTTCTCACTGGCACGAGGTTTTTTTAGTTCTTTGCATCTTTTTCTGTAATACAAACAATGTAGAAGAAATTAATCGAATTTATAAATTTGTTAAATTTTTTACATATATTTCAGATATGTTCGGAAGATTTCGAAAAGATGTTCAACATTATATATTACTATATTACATTTTTACTATGAAACTGTAAACTGTGTCCACCATAGGATGGGGGGTATATTAACTTTGTCATTCCGTTTATAACACATCGAAATATTGCTCTAAGACCCCATAAAGTATATATATATTCTGGGTCGTGGTGAAATTCTGAGTCGATCTCCGTCCGTCTGTTGAAATCACGCTAACATCCGAACGAAACAAGCTATCGACTTGAAATGGTATTGCAAATGGGCCATATCGGTCCACTTTTACGTATAACCCCCATATAAACGGACCCCCAGATTTGGCTTGCGGAGCCTATAAGAGTAGCATATTTCATCCGATCCGTTTGAAATTTGGTACGTGGTGTTAGTATATGGTCTCTAACAAACATGCCAAAATTGGTCCATATCGGTCAATAATTATATATAGCCCCCATATAAACCGATCCCCCGATTTGGTTTTGCGGACCCTCTAAGAGAAGCAAATTTCATCCGATCCGGCTGAAATTTGGTGTATGGTATTAGTATATGGTCTCTAACAACCATGCAAAAATTGGTTCATATCGGTCCATAATTATATATAGCCCCCATATAAACCTGAAATTGCTGAAATTTGCAACGTGGTGTTAATATGTGGCTGCTAATAACCATGCCAAATTTGGTCCATATCGGTCTATAGTTATATATAGCCGATCCCCAATCACACAAAAATTGGTCCATATCGGTTCATAATCATGGTTGCCACTCGAGCCAAAAAAAAAATCTACCAAAATTTTATTTCTATAGAAAATTTGTTCACAATGTTATTCCTATAGAAAATTTTGTCAAACTTTATTTCTATAGAAAAAGTTGGCAAAATTCTATTTCTATAGAAATTGTTGTCAATTTTGTCAAAATTTTATTTCTATAAAAATTTTAGTCAAAATTTTTTTAGTTTAATATATACTACCCAGCAATAAAAAGAGCTTCCAAAAAAGTAGTTTGGATCCCCAATCTGTGATCCGGAAGTAGTGCAAACTTGGATCATCTCCAATGAATTTTACATGGGCTTGTCATAGGACGGAAGTACTCCCTTTTTGGATCCTTTGCATTGCTTTAGAAATTGTGCCCTGGAAGTTAATTTGAATGAAGAAATTTAAAAAGCGAAATTTTTTTTCAACAAATTTCACTTTTTTTCATCAATATGTTTTATTACACAATTATTTTCTTATTATCTAATTTTTACAATTTGAAAAACTTTTTCGCTCCGACCAGGGGATGAACCTGTGTTTGCTGGCACCATAACAAAACGCCTTAGCACACTCATCCACAAAAGCCATTGAACATAAGCGTCGAAAGGTCAATTCAAATGTTTGTGATATGATCGTAATACGACACAAAGGAATAACATTCTAATTGCTTCTCGAGATGTTCTTTATTAGTATGAACAAAAAAATAAGAAACGCAGGTTCAAATCTCACCAGCGGCAATTTTTTTTATCAAATATTTTTCTAAAAAATTATTTTTTTATATCATGCATCGTTTTTATTTTTTATTTTCGGCATATATTTTCATATAAATATATTTTTTCCATTAAAAATCAACAAAAAAATTAAAAATTCTCGTAATTTGCAAAACCTTCTCAAAAGAACTTCCATGGAAGCGAAAAAGTCAAGCGGCACAGGTTCAAATCCCAGCGGGGATGAATTTTTTTTATTATTATTTTTTTTACTTTTTTTATTAATTTCTATTTTTTTAGTTTTTTATTAGTTTTCTATTTTTTTGTAGAAATTAATTTTACAAAATTTGCACTTAAAATAGCCTAATTGCGTTCTTTCTAATACTTGTCCACAAGGACTGCATCGGAAGTAGAAAAAAATCATTGGGGGATCCCAAGATGCGCTTTAGAAGAAATGTTTGTTCACTTGTCCAAAAGAACTGCGTCGGAAGTGGAAAAAATTATTGGCGGATCCCACGATGTGCTTTAGAAGAAATGTTTGTGGACTTGTCCAAAAGGACTGCATCGGAAGTTGAAAAAACTCGATGGGGGATTCTGGGATGGGCTTTAAAAGAAATGTTTGTGGAACAACTTCCAATTTTTTTTTGCTGGGTACATATGGGCTACCCTGCAATTTAGAAGACGGTGTTAGGAAGTTTTAAGATACCTTGCCATCGACAAGTGTTACCGAAACCCAAGTAATTCGATTGTGGATGACAGTCTTCAGTAGAAGTTTCTACGCAATCCATGGTGGAGGGTACATAAGCTTCGGCTTGGCCGAACTTACGGCCGTATATACTTATTTTTTTATTTGCGTGTACAAACTGTATAGTCTTTTCAGTCTGGCCGAAAGGTAAAATTTATAACATCGAATTTTTGTTTCCACAGTGTACTGAGAACTAACTAGATCAAGAGGAAGTGAGAAAGATATGAAAAAAGATGCAATTAGCCACAAAATTCCAAAAAGCAAATGGTAATCAATGGTTCTTTGTCTAAAATTTCATTTCGGAGGAAAGAATTATTTTTTTGTTTAGTTTAATAAACCCAAAATCGAGTTAAAGAGAAATTTGTTTTATTTTCTGATAAATAATTAAGTTCAATTTTCTCCACTTGAAACATTTACAAGCTCTTAAAAAATCAAGTCAATTTATGAAGAAGATTTCGTACTTTTTGATAAATAATGAACCACAACTTTCACACAATATTTTTCATCGCACAGTGAGCCAAATCTCAAAAAATTGAAACTAGTTCATAATTTTTACAATGGCCATATGACCTAGGATTTACACTGAAAGAAGAGTTTTCTTTTCAGAGGAACGGAATTTTATACAAAAAATGTTTCCATAAAGGCAACTAAAAATATTAGTAACAATCATTGCAACATCTACCATAAATTTGGGTTCATTTGCTCTAAAAGAAAATACTTTATAATAAAAGGGAATTTCGTTTGTCTAAAATTTCGTTTCGGAGGAAAGTATTTTTTTGGATGTAGAATGTGGTTCGGTTGTTCAAATAGTGAACTTTTTGCTTTGTTAAGATTTACAGTGACTCACACGTCTAACCGGACGCTACCAACGTTAGGTTTAATTTTATCAAATCTCTGTGAATATAGATTTATGGGTAAAATGATACATAAAAATAAAGGAATTTTGGCTTAGTATTCTATTATAAAGCAAAAAGTAACAAAACGGCCACTCTTAATATATAAATTTAAAAAATGTAACAAAACATATGAAATTCATTCCGCACGTCTAACCGGATTATTCAAAAAGTGTATTATTATTAATATTTTGTCGCATATCCTTTAGCAGATATTACAGCTTGTAGCCTCTTTGGTATTGAAGACACAAGTTTTTTGCAAATTTGAGGTTCCATATTGATACATGCTTCCAAAATAGATGACTTGAGCTCCTGCCAAACGTGCTCGATAATATTGAAATTGTGTATAATAATAATAAATTATCTCTATTTTTCACATATATATCATAAATTTTAATTTGAAGTTGCACGCGTCCGGTTAGACGTGTGTGTCACTGTATATACACGGATGAAAAAGACTGTTTTTCATATGTTTGGCTATAAACATTATATGTTTGGAAAACAAATTTTTAAACACATTATTTTTGAGTGCAAGCATATAATGTTCATAAACTAGCATAACATGTTTGGGACATATATGTTAATATGTTAGAACATATTATGTTTGGGACATAAAATGTTTGTAAATATAATATGCTTGGATGCAAACATATATTAATTTAGAAATAGCCTATAAACATATATGTGTTTAGTAGCTTGGAGCGCTATTTAACAGGGCGTGATATTGAATTAAGTTGGTGGTTGTTGCTTGTTATTACAAAATTAACATTTTATTTTTCCTTGGGCAATTGATCAGCTACTTCTTTGATCCTTACAAACTGTGTGGTCCGCTGTTCGAATCCCCGTCCGGCAAAAGGTAAAATTAAAATCATAAAATTGAATAATTTCTTCTAAAATGTTTGTATTACAGAAAAAGGTGCTAATAACTAAAAAATCTCGTGGAAGTGAGAAAGATGTGGGGGAATATACAATTAGGCAGAAACAAAATTTTGAGCATTCAGTTCGAAAACCTATGTTGTTAGCACCTATATTACCTGTTTATTTTCATAATTCATTATGATTGTAAATATATAAATAAATAAATAAAATTTTGAGCACAATATTGTTTGGGAGAATTTTTTTTAAGCATATAATATTTTTGGGTGCAAAATGCTTCCAAACATATTATATGTTTACATAATAACATATTGTTTTTTGGAAGACAACATTATTGAATTTGGATGCAAAAATACAAAATGTTTGGAAATTGACTACCCAAACATATATTGTTTAGACCAATATGCTTTCAAACATATTATATATTGGAAGAGATCAAACATATAAATGTTTGGGCAATAGCCAAAAATGTATATGCTTGAAGCAAAATATGTTTGGGAGTATATGTTACAGAAGCGATTTTTTGTGAGCGTGTAGGGATTCCATATAGAAATATTGTCCATTTATGGGTATTTGACTTAGAAAATGTATAAACTTTGGTGTTTCATATTAACAGCAGCAGCACAGAAATCATATTCATCTATTTAAAGAAAACTGCGTAGTGAAATCAATTTTATTATAAAATCTTTGACAATTGATCGCACATCATCCCTTTAGTTTCATTATTTGTCCTACTACTTTAGTTTCATTTATTTGTGCTACTGTGCATCTTTACTTATTGACTTTAAATTATTTCACCGTATTATTTGTTAATGATTCACCTGACTCAAATTGTAACCACAGATTGATTTCCAAGGCAACGCATGGTTGCGACCACAAACTAATTGAAGATAGAGCAATCTGCTGTACATGAGAATAAAACAGCTCAAGCGAATATGGTTTTATTTTCTTTAGGTAGAAGCCTCACACCTAAAATGTTAACAAATGAAAAAAAATAAATAATTGTTGTAATGAAAGTGAAATTACAATTATGAATTGCAATAAAGAAATGGGTATAAAATGGGCGATGAAAACCAAATATTATATGACTATTGAGAGCATCTACCTATTGACGTCTTTCAAAATGCTACTCTAATACACATGGTTTCTAAAGCTCCAGTCTACAGCATTTTATTTCATTTCGGCTTGAATTATTATTGGATCATGTACGCTGTATTGATCTCATGGTTTCTATATTGCCTTTTAATAAAAATAGAAAGTGATTGTGACATTCCAAGAGCTTTCCTTAATATTGTCCCGAAATACGACCTCAACACAAGAATACTTTATGTAATGTAATGTAATAATATGTAGAAAATATCGAATCAAATTTAGATATAGCCCCCATATACATATATGTATAGCCAAGTATGCGAAATTTCATCGAAATCGGTTCAGGTTTAGCTATACAGTGCTGTTCAAAACATTTGCAACTAACTTCACCATGAACTTAAGTCTCCCATAATAACAATACCAGCCTGTGTTGATATCAGGCTAACATACAAATAGTAAGCTACGATAAGCCCGTCGTAAAGGAAAACAAAACACTGCTAATGTTGTCGTTAGAATTGTTGTTGTGTCCTTGAAACCAGTTTCAAAATAGTTATCACAGTAGTTGTTGTTGACTAAGAAACAAGACATTTTGTGATCGTTCACCAATCAGGTGAATTCAGCAATGCCTCAAAAATAGATTTCGATTTGTTGTTGCAGTAATGTAGTAACAAATTGAAATCGAAAAAATAGGATTAAGGGATTGTAGCTATATGAGAAGATGATGCACAGTGGTGGTGAAAAAATGGTTCAACTTGGGAGAAAATCTCGTATGTAATTTTCATAAGAAATTAGCATATAAGACCCAAATTGAATCATCTCACCTAGCCAGATCTTAATAGAGGCTATGAAAATGTGGATTGGCCGACACTGAAACATATGTATAGTCAGGCTTGTAAGATGGGTATCTGGCATTTTCTTTTCAATAGCTTAATAATACCAATTCCTTAATCTTCATGTCCAATTAGCTCGTATTAAAACTCATTTTGGACAACCGTAGCATTTGGTTTGCACCCAGTTGTGTTCCACACAAACTGGTTGTTTACATTGCCCACATATTTTTCTTGTAGAATGTATCCATTTGTTTCTCATTATGGTAGCACATACGAGTATAGCAATCGGTTTTTACTTTTGAATATCCTCTGTCACCTTCATCAGGAATAAAAGAAATAACCACTGATTGAATAACATAGGTTCACCGATAGACATTGCTTTATTTTATTTTTAATTCATTAAGTGCCGTTAACACGAGATTCACGAAAAATTTTATAGTTTCCCATCCATTGGAGTTTTGTAGGATTTTTATACAATTTAAATCTTTAAATTGGATAAAAAATCTTTAGTAACCAAAAAGAGCTACCTGACGCCACTAATTCAGATAAAAATTTGGCATGCATACCTAGAATGTTGCAAACATTTCACGAAAATGGGAGTAACACTTTGGCTATTATGGTCATATGAGTATATATCGGGCGAAATATATATGGGAGCTATATCTAAATCTAAACCGATTTAAACCAAATTTGGCATGCATAGTTACTATGTTAATTCTACTCCCTGTGCAAATCGGAGTAAAATTTAGGGCTCTGTGGCAATATGTGTGTGTATCGGAAGAATAATATATATGGGAGCTATATCTAACTCTGAACCGATTTCAATAATGCCGAAAAGAGTTTGTTAAAAAAGCAACAATATATCCTCCGTGGCGTATATCAGAAGGCAAAACTAAAAACAACATTGGCTACGAAGCTGAAAATAACGAAGGAAACAAAATATTTACATCTGTAAATAGTGACAGATAATGTAGAAAAAATTGGTGCCAGAGCTAGGGTTAAAATAGTATTTATGGTATTTCCAACTTCTTATTCGGTAAATGAATGGGTTGTTATAAAATATTTATATTTCCCAAAGGCAAAGAATCGTCTAATTCGACGAGTTCAAAACATTTGCAATTACCCAGTACCCTTAAATATTTTTTTCTTTTGTGGCAATATTATTTTTTTTTTTTTTTTTTTTTTTTGAAATAGTTATAAGGACCTAAAAAGGATAGATTAAACGTACAAAACGGGTATTGTGGGAATATCGTTTGGTTACACGCAAAGAAAAAAAGTTTGGAAAACTTGTACCGAAAACGTTTTTCTTTTGTTAGAGTTTTTTGAATTGCTTCGAAAATTTTAAACTTTTATCGCCAAAAAAATCGTTTGTTACAAAATTTTTATTTTTTCAATAAAAAAAGTTATTTTTGAAACAACAACACAGTCCATTTCGTTTATATCAAACACTCTTCTTTTCTGACTTTAGGTCTTTAATAAGACACATTTTACAGTTCAAAATTTAATATAGTAAAATGTAATGTTGAAAATTTTTTCGGAATCTTCCGAACATATCTGGAATATATGTAAAACAAAAAAAAATTTGGTCGAAGCATGGATCGAACCCACGACCCTTGGTATGCAAGAAGGACGTAGCAACCACTGCTCCACGGTGCCAAACTAAATGTTTGTTTCTGTTAAATAAACTTTGTTTATTCGGTTCGTGGGCGCCGCAAGCTATGCTATATAAATATAACTTATATGGATATTTATCTATTGATGACCATAACAGGTACATAGTTCAGTGGTTAGTGTGTTGGCTTACAAAGTGCATGGTCCGCGGTTTCATTCTCCGTCCAGGCGAAAGGTAAAAAAAATTAAAAATTTATAAAATTGTATAATTTCTTCTACATCGTTGGTATTACAGGAGAAGGTGTTAAGAACTAAAAAAATACGTGGATGTGGGAAAGATGTGAGGGAAAATGCAATTAGCAAGAAAATATTTTTTTTTAGTTTGTCTTTATGAAATTGTTTTTACATCCTGAAAAAGAATAAACGTTTATCACAAAAAGTATATACTTTTCTTCCAAATACACTTCCTTACAGCGAAAAGCAAATGAGAAACGAATTTTGTTTGTCTAAAATTTCGTTTGGGAGGAAAGAATTATTTTTTTGTGTGTAATTACTTAACTTTGTCACAAAGGCCTGTATGCTCTATTTTTGGAATAATAATTCGATAAAAATGACCGGCAATAAGTTTAATCAACATATTAAAAAGCAAAATATCGATGATTTCAAAGTTGGGGTATCACAAAAATGAAATTCGGAAGAGTACAACTAGGGTTGCCAGATTTTGAAGAGGCAAAAAGAGCTTTCAGCTTATAAAAGAGCATTCAGCTTATGAAAAGAGCACATACAAAAAAAGAGCACACTTTTTCAAATAAAATAAAAAAAAAACATTGAACTCCAATTTATTCAAATATAATTCAGTTAAACATAACATAAACATAAAATAACCCACTTTCAACTCAAGCTAATTTTCTTACAATACTTTGTAAGTCATTTTTTTGGTGTTATTGTGAAGTGTTATTGAAAGAAGTTTGTTTACATTTAGAACAGAGTTCAGAGTGAAGAAGCAACATCGGCGTGCTCTTCTTCGACTCTGATATATAAAGTAACACACTATTTAATTAGAAAATAACGGCGTAGGAAAATCTCGTAGTGTGACATTTACATATGTTCAGTTTACTTTTGTCATTTATTGAATCGCTTTGGAGTAATATTTGTTGTGATTCATAAAAAGAGCACAAAAAGAGTACTTAACTAAAAATATAGCACTTTTGCGTGCTCTTTTGGCCTATCATGTTTTAAGAGCACATTTTGTAAAAAAGAGCACATGTGGTCTTTAAAAAAGCTACGTATCGAGATATAAACAGTGGACGCATAACACTAATGTAGAAGAAAATCTATGAAATATATAAACCATAACGATCAGATGTAGAACTTTGGAAGTCCGAGTGCGATTATACAAAAATGTGAAAAGCAACTTATCTCCAAGAAAAAATAGGCTAGCGCGTCTTCAGTTTTCACAAAAATGCCTTAAATGATCGGAAGAGCATTGAAAATATGTTATATTTCCCCACGAATCAAAGTTTTACTTGCATGGTTCGGATGGTAGAAGTTTAGTTTTAATCCAAGACATACGAAAAGGTCCGCCAATCACGGTGGGGGCAATTATGGTCATTCTCTGTACAAGTTGTTGGCCCGATTCATATAGTCGAGAGTATTATGCTGTCGGAAGTCTACAAAAACATTTTGTCCCATTTGATATTGCCATAAGGTAGCGTGGATTATTCAGCGCGATCATGACGTTCAGCACGTCTAAGGTGTTAAATCAATGGATTGAAATGGATGAAAAATTGCGTGTGTTGACTTGCCTTCTCAGTCGCCTAATGTAAACGTCACAAAATAACCTTTGGAAAATTGTAAGCAGTAAATTCGATCGAATCTTATTTAAATCAAATATAATAGTTTCCCTTAAAAACTCTTCGTCGTAGCGGGTTACTTGATAATATATAGAATATAGAAGGGGGTTTGATGACAGATATTCTTCCAAACAGATCAGTTCAACCAGTACGCTTCCCGAATATAAATTTAAAGATTCAACCTAGGAAGACTAGATCAGCTTATGGATTTATAAGAATACATTTTGTTTGAGTTTTAGAGGAATCATAAACATCTCGTGTAAGTGTGCAAGACAATGATGAAACAACGCCTTGATTTGAAATCTGAAATCTGTAGATTTTCACCGCCATTATCTAAATGATTACGAGAAGTAAAATCTGGAAATTTACACTGGTAGAAAAAGTTTCGTTATACTCGTATTAACGAAATGTGTTATTAAAACTGAGCCAATAAAACAAATTCGTTAATACAACGAAATTTTTCGTTATTATAACGAATTTTCTGTTGATCAACGTAACGTTTCGTACTATTGACGAATGTTTTCATTGTATTAATGAAAATGTTTGGTTATATGAATGAAAAAAATTTCGTTGGCTCAATTTTACCAATTGGACCCATAAAAAGTTAATCCGATGCAGGTTTTTGAGGGTCTAAAGCACAATCGACAAATCGGATAAAAACTACGGTTTCCAGAAGCCCAAGAAGTGATGTCTATGGGGGCTATACCAAAACATGGACCGATGCACACCATTTTCTGAAAACCTATTTATGGTCTTAAAAAGACCATTTCAAATTTCAAGGAAATCGGATAGAAACTATGGTTTCTAGAAGCCCAAGAAAAATAATCGGGAGATCGGTCTATATTAGGGATACATGGACCGATAGGCACTATTTTCGGCACACCTATTTGTGGTCATAAAATACCTCTAGATTTCAAAGCCCAAGAAGTAAAATTGGGAGATCGGTATATTTGGGGCTATACCAAAACATGGTCCGATGGGCACCATTTTCGACATACCTATTTACGGTCTCTATATTTTCAATTCCAGAGAAATCTGATAGAAAATACTGTTTCTGGACGCCCAAGAAGTAAAATTGGGAGATCGGTATATTTGGGGCTATACCAAAACATGGTCCGATGGGCACCATTTTCGGCACTCCTCTCTATATAGTTCTAAAATATCTCTAGATTTCTCATTTCAGGCAAATTGGATAAAAACTACGGTTTCTACAAGTCCAAGAAGTAAAATCAAGAGATCGGTCTATATGGGGGATATACCAAAACATGGAGCGATACACGCCATTTTCGACACACTAATTTGTGGACCTAAAATACCTCTATGTTTACAATTTCAGGCAAATTGGATAAAAACAATGGATTCTAGAAGCCCAAGAAGTAAACTCGGGAGATCGATCTATATGAGGGCTATATCAAAACAACGACCGATACCATTTTCGGCACACCTCTTTATGGTCCTAAAATACCTTTATATTTCCAATTTCAGGCAAATTGTATAAAAACTATGGATTGTAGAAATAAGTAAAATCGGGAGATCGGTTTATATGGGCGCAACATCAAAACATGAACCGATACTCCCCGTTTTCGGCACGCCTTTATATGATCCTAAAATACCACTAGATTTCCAGTTTCAGGCAAATTGGATCAAAACTACGGTTTCTATAAGGCCAAGACCCCAAAACGGGAGGCCGGTTTATATGGGGACTATATCAAAACCTGGACCGATATAGCCCATTTTCGAATTTGACCTGCTGCAGAAAAAAGACGAGTTTGTGCAAGATTAAATACTTCATTATTGAAGACTGTGGAGTTTTTAGAACAGACAGACATCCAGACAGACGGACATGGTTATATCGTCTTAGAATTTCTCCCTGATCAAGAATATATACACTTTGTATAGTCGAAAATGGATATTTCGATGTGTTACTAACGGAATGACAAACTTATTATACCCCCATCACCATTTATGGTGGTGGGTATAAAAAAACCAAAAGTGTTGGATTTTTTGTGTGCTATAACAAAATCTAAATTAACATAGTTATTAATATGCTAGGAAAAGTATCAAAAACTAAATGAAAACTTTGCGGCTATATACAACAAATATGCTAAATTTCGATTCAAAATACTAAAATGGTCACACTGTCTACACTAAACAAAAATTACTTGAATTACTAACTGGGAATCATAGTTTAGGAGAACCAACAATACAATAGAATTCTTAGCCTATATTTGCAGCATTTTTGATTTTTAATTAAAATATTCAATATTACAGTTCATTTTAAGACTATTTCTTTAAATCAAAACCTGTTTTCTACACTTTAAACAAATTTTGTTTTACTTTAAAAATTAACGATGGAACGTAAATTTCATGAATCCGTCTTCTAAATTTAATAAAAACAAAAATTAAAGCAAAGTTTATGAGTAGTATTTCAATAAAAATGACTTTATTTTAAAGAAATTTGTCCTTATCGATGTGTAAATTGCGCTTTCTAAAATCTAGGTTGTATTTTTTTTAGTGTATACTATAATCTTTGGTTTACTTTCATTTTACTCAACAAATCTAATTTCGAAAACAAACATGATTTACAATTCAATTCAGCCAGAAACTACGAATACCAAATAGAGTGCTGACTAATAACATTTGCCATAGACATCAGCACAAATCTTAGACGAAATATGTTGTAATCGAATGGGAACAATAGGTAATGCTATCGTGAAATGGAAAGTAAACAATAAAATAATAATTCAAACAATTAACGACCTATCCCTCAATCAATGTAGACAAGGGACGCTGACAGTGTTCACACCATAACTATTAAATGATGACACCGGCTTTGCCCATCTCAACACAACATGATGATGAGTTTGTAGTCCACCTTTTGCTTAATTACGATGTCATGTATCAAAGTGAAAACAGAAGTTCTTCAAGAAAGACACAAACGTAACAAATAGACTTATATTGAGAAATTTCATGTGGTATCATGTCATGATGTTTTACACCTAAAGCTCAAACACTGACATTTAATGTGATCAAATGGTATTACCTGTTACAGCTAAGTCTCTGCCGTCTTCTTCATCATCAAAAAGTGCCGTAGATATATCATCTCGAATCCAATTCCAGACACTTCTTACAACGCTCCACATGCCCAACGATGTTTCTTCACTAGTCTGCAGTGTATTCTTTTCGGTGCCATCATCATCATCATCGTCATCCTCTTTATCAGCTTCACCTGTTACATCGAAATCATCTTCGTCATCTGCATCATCGTCATTGTTAACATCTTTATCGTCTGTCGCACCCGTAGCAACTACAGCCTTTGCAGTTGAAACCCCATCCACAGTTTTTGTAACGGACTTTGTTTTATTTTTTGATATTTTAGCAGCATTTATTGATGTTAGGCAACACACGATCAAGGTTAACAATAGTAATTTAAATACTAGCGATTTCATTAGCACCTAAAAACAAAAAAAATTGTAAAATATTCGATTAATACGGAAACAAATAAACCAGTATGAATTTATCAAATAAAATATGTAAAAAAATTTGATGAAGTCGGTTCATAGGAAACCATAACATCAATTATACAACGGTTTACATATATAAACCACTAGGGGGATTTGGCTCCCGAGCCTCTTGGAAGAGCAAATTTTATTCGATCCAGTTAAAATTTGGTACGTGATGTTAGTATATGCTTTCCTAACGACCGTGCAAAAATTGGTCGATATCGGTCCATTATGATATATAGCTCCCATATAAACCTATATACACCTCTATATAAGCTGATCAAGAGTTAATGTGGCTTATATAGGTATTTAATATTCCTTTTTTATTTATTTTATTTTAGGCAAATATTTGACCAAAATGAGTGTGAAACCTTTTTCCAGGAGCATTTTCGAAATATCTGGATATAGTTTTTGGAAAACACTGCTATCGTTTTTATATATTGTATATGCAATATGAGCAAACATTTTCAATTCAAAGCTGTAAACATTTTCAATTTTTTTCAAATATTTGTCCAGTGTGACCGAACCATAAGTTACAACTTAGTAGACAATTTTAAGTAGGTTTAAGACACTTCGCCATCGGTAACTTTTACCACAATCCAAATAGTTCGATTGTGGATGACACAAAGATAGGGATAACTTGCCAAAGAGGTCAGTTGAAAATTTCCACCATCGATTGGCCCCCAAAACTCAAGCGCCGCCGATGGTGGGTCATCGCAACGGCCGATGGACACTCCCCGCTCGCATTCATCGACCGTGGACAGTATTGAAGGCAAATATTTCGGTCGCAAACCAGTGAAATTCCAGCACCATTGCATTCAACCAACAATAGGAGGTTGCTCCCTTCATACAAACCGCACAATCTCTGGATCTCAATCCGTTAGACTTTTGCGGCTAGAGAATTTTGGAAATTGTAGTGCCAACCTTACACTAAAATCATCTGCAGACAATGCTTTACCGGTATCCAATTCGAACAAATATAAACTGATTCTAAATTTTGATGTTACTTTCGACACTTTTTGCTTTTGAGCAGTAAAATAAAAAAAATAAATAAATAAATAAAAACAAATAAGTCGTAAGTTCGACCAGGCCGATTCTTAATGTACCCTCCACCATGGATTGTCTAGAAAGTTCTACTAAAGACTGTATTCCATAATTGAATTACTTGGGCTTTGGCAAGATATCTTAAAACTTCTTAATATACTGGTCTGTTCCCAATTTCACAAAATTTTGCGATTTATATTGAATCGCCTGAAAGCATATGGAATTGAAAATCGCAAAATTTCAATTCTATAATGTGTCATAGCTGTTAAAATCAGTTGTTAAAGAAAAAACATTTTAGTCCAGCAAATTTTTTGAAAAAGAAAACAATAAATGAATCTGTAAGTTACACGGAATGGCTTTTTTTTGAATGCAATTGCCTATTTCGAAATACATCGACGCCGTAAAATTATCGAAAATTAGCCAAATTTCAAAATAATTATGGCGCCACGCTACTCAGTGTTGCATTGAATTTCATTCTCACCAGTTTCTAAATAAAATCGTAATATTTGGAACACGATATTCGAATCGCAAAACTTCCCTTCAGTAGATTGTGTCAAATGGGGTCGCTCCAAAATATGCGCGATTATTACTTTACCATTTCGATATTTTATATTTTTGATTTACTGCCAAGACATGTAGCAATTTATTGTTAAGCATGTTTTATAAAAGCTTTACAATATCTTTGAAAAATTGATTAATTTATTTTGAATTCGCAGAGGCAAGTCCCATCGATTCGAAATCGGAAAATTTTTGCGATGACCGAAAAAAGTATAATTGGAGAAATCGCAATTTTTTGCGATTGCGATTGCGATTATGGGAACAGACCTGATAGTCTTATAAATTGTACATTAGTCTATATGGAGTCTATGTTAGACAAAACAAAACAAGTACATACTTGATCGATTTATAAAAAGGAGTCTACAAATAAATATAAACCGATATGAACCAATTTTCGCATGGTAGTTAGGGAGACATATTTCAACCGGATCGGATGAAATCGGTTCATCAATTAGGCTTCAGACGTCAAATTTTGGGAGTCGGTTTGCCACAGATTGATTTGCCACAAATTGAAAATATACTGGCATTTTAGACCCGCAAAAAAGTTTATATGATTTAGTTTTTGTTTCGGTCCATTTGGTAAGGCCTCCATATAGACCGATTTCAGATCTTGAGGGTACAGAAGGTACACCGATCACGAAAATTGCTTGAAACTGAATGTAAAATTTCCAGATTGTACTTCTCGTAATCATTTAAATAATTGGGGTAAAAATCTACAGATTTTAGATTTCAAATCAAGGCGTTATTTCATCACTTTCTTGCACACTTACACGAGATGTTTATGATTCATCTAAAACTCAAACAAAAAATGGTTCTTATAAATGCAGAATCTGATCTAGTCTTCATAGGTAAAAAAAATATGTAAAATCTTTACATTTATCTTCGGGAAGGGTACTGGTTGAACTGGTCTGCTTGGAAAAATATCTGTCATCAAACCCCCCTGAAATTTTCGAAGGCATCTAGTATATTTGATTCATGGTGGTGGGTATTTAAGATTCGGCCCGGCCGAACTTATTTACTTATTTATTAATAATTTCGTAAATTACTTTGAAAAACATCTCCAATTTTAGAAACTTTCCAGGTCGAAAACCTATGTTGTTAGCACCTATATTAACTGTTTATTTTCATAATTCATTATGATTGTAAATATATAAATAAATAAATAAATAAATTTAGAAACTTTCTGATTTCATATTATATTTATTTAACATTACAACATAAAATATAAGATCAAATATTTACTTTTCTTAATTGTCGACGGATATGAATAGACCAAGAAATTCATGATAATTCAATGGAATTAGGGAATTTGAGCCATATTCAACAATGCAAATGAAAAGTTGTGTCATATATTAATTTTAGCATTCTTCTGTTGAAAAAATGTACTCGTAATGGGTGTTAAGTGAATTCGAAATAAGGATTGCAAAAGAAACTAATGTACGCAGAGATATAACAATAGTAGACACTGAGTATTTTCCAACAATAATTTCTTTCTCGCCAAAAATTTTACGTTTTTTTTGTGTCTTATTTGCATGAACAAATAAATACCCTAGTGCTTTCCTTTTTGATTTTTCACACCTCCACAGAGCATTGTATAATTATAATATTTTAAACGGCTTTCCACCACAGTGATATAACCAAGATGTTAATCAAATATTTGGGAAACAATTTCACTTTCATTGTCTAACAGCGGGAATAAAATATTCCAAAAAATACAAATTTCAAAGTCATAAATGAATAAATCCATTTTAAACTAGTTTAGCCAATTGACCAGCTTCTCAACTGTCCATCTAATCTCATAATCATCATTTGGTTCATCACTAGCATGTCAACATTTTGGGGAATAATTTAAAATCAATCATTACTCTAAAATGCGCTTAGGTATCTGTGGCTCTTCTCTGACACTGACCATACCCATAGAGTTTTATGAGTCAAATGATGTTTTACGAAACCCAAGATCATACATATTTATAGTGCTGTGATTTCTTGTGTAAATTTCTCTTCTTTTTGGCACACCACCAATCACCACGGTTGTTGACTTTTTGCTTTAACTAAATTTCATTGTTTTGTATAATTGATTTTGCTGGGCGCCAGCTTGATGTATTAAAAGAAAAGAGCAATGTTAGAAACATTTGTAATAACAGCCATTTTATAGAAATTTTTACCACTATACATTGTGTTTATTTTAGTCTGAGATCTTTCAGACAAATCTGAAAGTTTGCACATTGTCTTTGCTTAATATTGGGTCTCAAATTTCTACTCAACAAAAACACCTAAATAGTCAAAGCTTTGTTTGAAATTTTGTAGCAAAAAATAAAAGACTTTTCTAGACTCTCGACGATTACAGTTAGAAGTTAAATAAATTTCGCTTTTTACCATTAAACGCATCCATCAGCCATTGTTTGTTGGATATTCAAATACAAATGTGTTTGAGGTTCGTAATTTATATTTTATGGAAATTAAAATGAAAAGTAATCGTTTGTATGTTTTTAATAAAAATGTGCTACCACAAAAAAATAGGTCATTGTTATAGATATGAAGACAAATAAGAAAGCAAAGCTTGTTCCAATTTCACTGTCTGAATTAGAATATGTCAAATATGTCGTCTTTATGCGTATTTTATTGACGTGAACGTTTGTGCTGCCAATTGTGTTACATGCAGAGAAGATGCAGCCTTCTTATATTCGAAGAAAAAATTAGTTTCATTGGATATATTTTTACTGTGACCATGTGATGATACTAAAAATTTATGTTTTATGAATGAGATGAAATAGACACATGGTGGATTTTGCAATTATGCTCAAGGCCGGCCCCTGAGTTGATCTATGCATATCCGTTCGTCCGTCTTTGAACACATTTTTGTAAGTCTAGTCCGCAGTTTTAGTCCGATTAAAATTTTGCACAAGTATATTGTTTTGGTCGAAATAGAACACTATTGGTTCATATATATATATATATATATATATATATATATATATGCCGTAAGTTCAGCCATGCCGAAGCTTATGTACCCTCCACCATGGATTGCGTAGAAACTTCTACTGAAGACTGTCATCCACAATCGAATTACTTGGGTTATGGTAACTTTTGCCGATGACAAGGTATCTTAAAACTTCCTAATACCGTAATATATACCACGTAGTCCATACGTGGTATATATTAAACTTAAAATGGCCGATTAAATACGTATATAATTAAGTTTGACAAAATTTTCTATAGAAATAAAATTTTGACAAAATAAAATGTTGACAACATTTTCTGTAGAAGTAAAATTTGGACAAAATTTTCTATAGAAATACGATTTTAACAAAATTTTCTATAGGAATAACATTTTGACAAAATATTCTATAGAAATAAAATTTTTACAAAATTTTCAAAAATTTAAAATTTTGAAAACATTCTCTATAGAATTAAAATTTTGACAACATTTTCTACAGAAATAAAATTTTGCCAAAATTTTCTATAGAAATAAAATTTTGACAAAATTTTCTATAGGAATAAAATTTCGACAAAATTTTCTATAGAAATAAAATTTTGCTAGATTATTTTTGCTCGAGTGGCAAGCATGATTACGAACCGATATGGACCAATTTTTGTGTGATTGGGGATCGGCTATATATAACTGTAGACCGATATGGACCAATTTTGGCATGGTTATTAGCGGCCATATATTAACACCACGTTGCAAATTTCAACCGGATCGGATGAATTTTGCTCGTACAAGTGGCTCCTAAGTTCAAATCTGGGGATCGGTTTATATAGGGGCTATATATAATTATGGACTGATATAAACCAATTTTTGAATGGTTCTTAAAGACTATATACTAATACCATGTACCAAATTTCAGCCGGATCGGATGAAATTTGCTTCTCTTAGAGGATCCGCAAACCAAATCTGGGAATCGGTTTATATGGGGGCTATATATAATTATGGACCCATATGGACCAATTTTTGCATGGTTGTTAGAGACCATATACTAACACCACGTTGCAAATTTCAACCGGATCGGATGAATTTTGCTCGTACAAGTGGCTCCGAAGTTCAAATCTGGGGATCGGTTTATATAGGGGCTATATATAATTATGGACTGATATAAACCAATTTTTGAATGGTTCTTAAAGACTATATACTAATACCATGCACCGAATTTCAGCCGTATCGGATGAAATTTGCTTCTCTTTGAGGTTCCGCAAGCCAAATCTGGGGATCGGTTTATATGGGGGCTATATATAATTATTGACCGATGTGGACCAATTTTTGCATGGTTGTTAGAGACAATAGATTAACACCATGTACCAAATTTCAGCCGGATAGGATGAAATTTGCTTCTCTTAGAGCAATCGCAAGCCAAATTTGGGGGTCCGTTTATATGGGGGCTATACGTAAAAGTGGACTGATATGGACCAATTTTTGCATGGTTGTTAGAGACCATATACTGACACCATGTACCAAATTCCAGCCTGATCGGAAGAAATTTGCTTCTTTTAGAGCAATCGCAAGCCAAATTTGGGGGTCCGTTTATATGGGGGCTATACGTAATAGTGGACCGATATGGACCAATTTTTGCATGGTTGTTAGAGACCATATACTGACACCATGTACCAAATTTCAGCCTGATCGGAAGAAATTTGCTTCTTTTAGAGCAATCGCAAGCCAAATTTGGGGGTCCGTTTATCTGGGGGCTATACGTAAAAGTGGACCGATATGGACCAATTTTTGCATGGTTGGTAGAGACCATATACTAACACCATGTATCAAATTTGAGCCGGATCGGATTAAATTTGCTTCTCTTAGAGCAATCGTAAGCCAAATTTGGGGGTCCGTTTATATGGGGGCTATACGTAAAAGTGGACCGATATGGCCCATTTGCAATACCATCCGACCTACATCAATAGCGACTACTTGTGCCAAGTTTCAAGTCGATAGCTTGTTTCGTTCGGAAATTAGCGTGATTTCAACAGACGGACGGACGGACATGCTCAGATCGACTTAGAATTTCACCACGACCCAGAATATATATACTTTATGGGGTCTTAGAGCAATATTTCGATGTGTTACAAACGGAATGACAAAGTTAATATACCCCCATCCTATGGTGGAGGGTATAAAAACGAACATTTCAAATTTGCTTCCTAGAAGCAAGTACACAAAACCCAAATTTAAAAGAAAATTGTGTTTTAAAAGTATCCTTACGTGAATTCTCCGCTTCTTTGGCTCGGAATCAATACAAAAATTGTTAAAGTAAAGACAAAATCTTTGGAACCGGACATGCTTTTTTTTTCATTGTAAGAAGCTAGAGTTTTACCCTGATTTGCTGTAAATTTTGCACAAGGAGTGCATTGATAGTGTTGTAAAGTGTGGCAAATTTGATTGTGATCGGTTAAGATTTAGAAAAAGATCCCATATATATCTTTCGGGCGATTTACACTCATATGACCACCGGAGACAAAAAAAATGCACCCCAATTTACTTAAAATTTTGCATTGGGAGTAGAATTAACATTCTAGCTATGCATGTCAATTTTGGTTGATATCGGTTCAGATTTAGATATAGCTCCCATGAATATCATTCGCCCTATATAGATTCATATGACCATGGAGGTCAACGGTTCATTTCGAACATTATGAAATTCTGCACAGAGAGTATAATTAACATTTTTTCAATGCATGCCAAATTGGGTCAATATCGACTCAGATTTAGACAATGTGTTCATATATGTGTTCGTCCGATTTGAGCAAATAATGCCAACATGCCATTGCTAAGTCGAAAACTTGTAAAAATTACTCAAAAATTCCTACTCCTCCAATACATATCTATCGACCAATAAATCATAAATGTACATTTGTGAAATTTAGAGCATTAGCCGATTTAAATTTTAAGTCTGCACTCAAAACAGCGAACCCACCAGAAATTAAAACTTTTGTTAATTTTAGAACTGTTAACTAAACTGTATTACAAACGAATATGTCACGCCGATTTCACAAAAATATGTAAATATTTTTGGAAAATTTTGTTAAAATAATTATATTATAAAATTGGAGTTCAAAATTGTCTTTAGTGCCATACGAAGTTAATGATGGGTGCATCATTGTTAAAATTTAGAAACTTAAAAAAATTCTGAACTGTTTTGTGGGAGCCATGAATTTAGTAAATCTTCATTTGCGTATAAGTTTCCCACTTTTTTAGTTCATTTAACACACAAAAAATAATAATTCAATGAACTAAAATAGAATTAAATTGGTTTTAGTGCCATATAGAGTTCACTGTTTTTGAGTGTAGAGTTTTTGCAGAAAGTTTTATCCAAATCGGACCAGATTTAATTATATGCGTATTGAACCATTAACCTTTATATATAGAACCTACCAAATTTGAATGTCTTGAGATGGTATCGAAAATGTAGATCTAAAAATAATATAATCGGCCTGAAAAAAAATATTGTCGTGAGGACAAAGATTTCATATCCTTAAAATACGAATGCAAATTTTGCTGAGCATAAAAAACGCATTTCTCTAATATAAAGTGCTTTTCTTTATCCAAAAGTCGATCAACTTTTCAATGAAGTCGTATTGTCATTATAATTGATTTGACTTAAAATGGGTATCATAACATGAAAGAAATATTTTTTGGGGTAAGGTCAACTTGACTTTAAAACTTCAGAAAAATTCTTTAAAATTAATGAAATTGTCGAAATAAAGTTGTCGTTAACTCGTTTTTAAAGGACTTTGATAGCATATGAAGAAAAACAGCCTAAAATAACGAAAAATTAAAATTGGCTTCCTAGAAGCAAGACCACAAAACCTAAATTTAAAAGAGAATTGTGTCTTAAAATATCCTTACTTTAATTCTCTGCATCTTTGGCTTGGAATCAATACCAACATTTTTCAAGTAAAGACAAAATCTTTGGAACCGGACATGTTTTTTTTTCAGTGTATACGTACACGCAAAAAAATAATTCTTTCCTCCCAAACGAAATTTTAGACAAACAAAGTTCGTTTCTCATTTGCTTTTCGTTGAAAGGAAGTGTATTTGGAAGAAAAGTATATACTTTTTGTGATAAACGTTTATTCTTTTCCAGGATGTAAAAACAATTTCATAAAGACTAACTCAAGAAAAATTTTTTTTTTCTACCTAATTGCATTTTCCCTCACATCTTTCTCACTTCCACGAAGTTTTTTAGTACTTAGCACCTTTTTCTGTAATACAAACAATGTAGAAGAAATTATACGATTTTATAAATTTTAAAATTTTTTTTACCTTTCGCCTGGACGGAGAATCGAACCGCGGACCATGCAATTTGTAAGCCAACACACTATCCACTGAGCTATGTACCTGTTATGGTCATCAATAGATAAATATCTATATAAGTTATAATTATATAGCATAGCTTGCGGCGCCCACGAACCGAATAAACAAAGTTTATTTAACAGAAATAAACATTTAGTTTGGCACCGTGGAGCAGTGGTTGCTACGTCCGACTTGCATGCCAAGGGTCGTGGGTTCGATCCCTGCTTCGACCAAAGTTTTTTTTTGTTTTTTTTTACATATATTACAGATATGGTCGGAAGATTCCGAAAGATAGTTCAACATTACATTCTACTACATTAAATGTTTACTATGAACTGTAAAATGTGTCTTCTTAAAAACCTAAAGTCAGAAAAGAACAGTGTTTGATATAAACGAAATGGACTGTGTTGTTGGTTCAAAAATAACTTTTTTTTATTAAAAAAATTAACTTTTTGTAACAAGCGAATTTTTTTGGTGATAAAAGTGTATACTTTTCGAAGCAATTCAAAAAAACTCTAACAAAAGAAAAACGTTTTCGGTACACGTTTTCCAAACGTTTTTTTTTTTCTTTGCGTGTAACATAACAGTAAAGACTTCAAATTTCATGCAAATCGGGTAAAAATACTACTTGCACTGACAGAAGAGTTTTCGTTTTCTGACCGAAATGTTAGACAAATGTAGTTTTCTTTTGACGATAAAAGCAAATAAAAAATATTTGAGATTCTCATGCAAGGGTTGTCCTAAAGTCGGATTTATTTGGTTTTAAAGAAAATACTTTTTAGTAAAGGGGAGTTTTGTTTCTCTAAAATTTCATTCAATGAAAATGTATTTTTTCTTTGGGTGTGTAGTTTAAAATGAAACGTATTCTTCTATTACAATTCTGATGATAGGTGACGTCATCCAAATACGTAAATAAATATATGATAGTTATTATGACGTATTACGATAGCATCGTCGTAATGGAAACATCGTGCGTCCCGATACATATTGTACTATAGTTCACAAGTGTCTTTGACAAGTGTCAAGTTTGTTTCTTAAGTCTTTTGATTGATTTTCTACCCACCACCACACAGTGGTTCCAAATCGCTTTTTGTTTTTTAATAAGTCTGCAACTTTTGAACAAAGATATCAACATTTTACATTTTTTGGTGTAAAAGCTTAGGTATTTTCCTCTAAGTTTGCAAGTTTGTGGGTCCATCAAGTCAGTTGGTCCTCAGGCTGATCTGTAGGCGCTGAAAGTTGGCCACTTCGGGTGTATAAAATTTGGTTTTAGGTGTCAAATCCGCTATTATGAACCAACTTCGCTGGTATAACTTGTAAAATCCTACAAAAAGGTTCTCGTGTGTGAGAGAATATCTTTTATTATTCGCAAGATATTCGCCATGATTTTTTTGTTTACATTTTTTTACAACAAAGTGTGGTCATGATTTTGGACCTAGGTTAGGTTAGGTTAGGTGGCAGCCCGATGTATCAGGCCCACTTAGACTATTCAGTCCATTGTGATACCACATTGGTGAATTTCTCTCTTATCACTGAGTAATGCCCGATTCTATGTTAAGCTCAATGACAAGGGACCTACTTTTTATAGCCGAGTCCGAACGGCATTCCACATTGCAGTGCACTTAGAAAAGCTTTAAAACTCTCAGAAATGTCACTAACATTACTGAGGTTGGATAATCCACCGCTGAAAAACTTTTTGGTGTTAAGTCAAAGCAGGACTCGAACCCACGTCCTTGTGTATGTAAGGCGGGCATGCTAACCATTGCACCACGGTGGCTCCTACAACGTCCGTAATATTGATTTTCTGTTCCTAAATACTGCACATTTTAGATGACCAAATTTTGTAGCTTTGTGCTTTAGATTAAAAATTGTACATTCTACCGAATTTTGAAAAAATTTTTCGAAAAAAATACCGATATTATTTTTCTCGTAACATTTCTTTTCTAGACTTTTCCTAATTTTTTTCTTATTTCTTATAGAATGTAAAGAAGGATAATTTTTTTTTTAATTTTCCACAGCCCAACATTATTTTTATGAAAGCATTAGAAATTATTCCTGCTAATTTCAAGAAAAATTAACTAAAAATATGATCATGTTTTGGCGCCAATGATTTTTTCTATAACTTTTAGTTCATTTTATTTTCTTTATGAGAAGATATAATTTCGTAAATGGTATTTAACTCTCTAATACCCAATTCCGCCATTAGACGGGCTTCGTTAAAGCAGGAAGCTTTTAGTAAAACACACCTTAAGACAACAAAAATGGGTAAAATAAAAATAAAATTTAGTTAAAACTGTTCAGAAGGCTTTGCAGCATATACACCCAGAAAAAGTGCCTTCGGATCTAAAGGAAAAAATGTTCATCAATGTAGTTTAGCCATTTTATTTCCATTACGTTAAATTTTTGTTTAAAATAATAAAATTTACTTGCTTCAGTAAAAAACTCCTAAACTAAAAGAAGTTAGGAATAGTTCATTAACTAGAATAAGGCATGGAATTTTACTAACACTGTTTTCTTCGATGGGTATAAGATTTTACTACTTAACAAGAAAATTTTATTCACTGATAACAAAGCATTCGTAAAAATAAACAAAATCCGAACTAAAACCAAGTTTCCTCAAATTTAGTAAAATTTCTTATAAAATGATAATTCTGACTTCCTTTATTATAGAAAGCTTATCATACATACGAATATTACTTGGCAGAGAAAAATAGTTTATTTCCTTCGTACTAAGAAGTATTCAATCCTTTCAAAACTTAAGGGAACACACTTGTTAGAATATAGGAAATTTTCCTATGTTTCTTTTATCTACGTGCAATCGATACCTGTCATCGATGTAATCGATATGTATGCGCGTGTTTTTTTTTTTAGTTGGAATTGCGTTGTTATGGTATACGGAGAGATTGTTAAAAAATAATATACTAAAATAATATAATAACAAATAAAATATATAAAATATTTGTTATTTTAATTTAGTGAGAAAAAGTTTCGTTTTTTGAATATTATTGAATATAAATAATAATAAGTCTATCAATGTTAGGGATGGTGTATAAACAAAGGAAACACCAATATTTTGGAATCTTCAATTATCAGGTAATATTTAGTGACGCTAACCTTTTGTGAAAAAATTGGTTACTGATTCTTTATATTTGTAGGTATTGAAATTGTAAAAGGAGGACAAAATCGATACGCAGCAACTTATTAAAAGTGAAAGGTACAAGAAAAAAGAAAATATTTACGTTTCACAGTGGAATACTAAACTAATATTTCAAGGCCAGTCGATGCTGTTGATTCTTAATAAATATATAATATATTAATAAAACATGTATTTTGTTGAAGAAAAAATTATATAGGCAATTTATAAAATTGTATTTAAAAACGAAGGTAAGCAGTTCTAATTTTGAAGTAAACTTCAAAATTAGAACCACAAATATGTAAGATTTGTCCAAATGAATGAAAAATGTTCAATAAAATCATTCCATATATGAATTCAATTCAGTTAATTTTTTCATTCTGTAGTATAGTGGTACATAAATATAGGAAAATGTTAACTAATATATGGAATGCATTCTACCTAATTTCAACGAAAATCACATCGTGCAAAAAAATAAAAATGTCTTTGGCGCTATACGAAGTTCAACTTTCTTCACAATGAGTTCATTTTAACTTAAAGAAGGGGTCACTTTTTTCTGGGTGTACTGAATTTAACCGTATAAAGTTTTCTTGATATTGTATCGGTAACATTGAATATTTAATCAGCTGGTAAAAAATTGGGGTATTAGAGGGTTAATAACACACCAAGTTATAATATTTTCATCGATTTGTGGAAATCTCAAAACATGGAATAATATTTAGTCTATGTTTCTCATAAAACAGCCTACTTTTTGTTTCCTGCGCAACATTGACGTGCGACATATTACTAACATACCAGATTATAATGCTATATAAATGACGTTTTGTCTTCGTGAAAATAAGTTCAATCATAATACTTTTGCTAATGTGATCAACACAAACTGGCGTGTTGGAAAATTAAATTAGTTTGCATCATTTAAATAAATAAACAAAAAGCACACACCGGTTTCTTTTTCTCTGAAAACGATATAATAAAAGTTATAGTCATATAGTTTTATAAACTCTCATCCACGATCAATGAACTATGATGGCACAAATGCACCCATCTACTTATGTACGTTACATAACTTACAAAACAGTCATGTCGGCATCTCACATTAGGTTAAATGGGTGCAGTTCACATATAACACTTGTCTTAGATGGGCAAAAAGCAAAACCTTTAAAATAATCGAAAACTTTTCTTTAAGCATGCCGTTATGAGAGAAGAAATTCTACAAGTGAATAGTAAGTCAACTGACCCTGTGGGTCTTTAACCTTAGGTCCGAATACTAAATACTGTGAGCTCATATAAAGGCTTTTAAGATCTTGTGCAACTTTAATACCGCTTTAGGCAATAAAAACAAAACAAAATCACGTATATACGGCCGAAAGTTCAGCCAGGCCGAATCTAATGCACCCTGCAGCATGGATTGTGTACAAAATTCTACTACAGACTGTTATCAACAATGAAATTACTTACATGCTATAGCAAGTAAGTTCACATGGAGTCTCTGTTATATCTCATACACATTACCCTTCCAAAATCCACTTTAACCAGATTTCAACTGTCATTTGCCTTATAAATAAGGAATTTCAAATCCACTTTTAATAGATTTCGAGTCTAATGTGAATGAGGTATTAGATAAAACAAGTATATACGGCCGTAAGTTCGGCCAGGCCGAAGCTTATGTACCCTCCACCATGGATTGCGTAGAAACTTCTACTGAAGACTGCCATCCACAATCGAATTACGAGTACTTGGGTTACGGTATCACTTGCCGATGGCAAGGTATCTTAAAACTTCCTAACACCGTCATCTTCAGCCGGATCGGATGAAAGTTGCTGCTCTTAGAGGATCCACAAACCAAATCTGGGGGTCGGTTTATATGGGGGCTATATATAGTTATGGATCGATATGGACCAATTTTTTCCTGGTTGTTAGATACCATATACTAACTCCAGATACCAAATTTCAACCGGATCGGATGAATTTTGCTCCTCTAAGAGGCTCCGGAGTTCAAATTTGAGGATCGGTTTATTTGGGGGCTATATATAATTATGGACCGATATGGACCAATTTTTGCGTGGTTGTTAGAGACTATATACTTACACCATGTACCAAATTTCAGCCAGATCGGTAGAAGTATGCTGCTCTTATAGGCTCCGCAAGCCAAATCTGGGGGTCCGTTTATATGGGGGCTATACGTAAAAGTGGCCCATTTGCAATACCATCCGACCTTCATCAATGACAACTACTTGTGCCAAGTTTGAAGTCGATAGCTTGTTTCGTTCGGAAGTTAGCGTGATTTCAACAGACGGACATGTTTAGATCGACTCAGATTTTCATCACGACCCAGAATATATATATATATATATATATATATATATATATATATATATATATATATATATATATATATATATATATATATATATATATATATATATATATATATATATATATATATATATATATATATATATATATATATATATATATATATATATATATATATATATATATATATATATATATATATATATATATATATATATATATATATATATATATATATATATACTTTATGGGGCCTTAGAGCAATATTTCTGTGTATTACAAACGGAATGACAAAGTTAATATACCCCCCATCCTATGGTGGAGGGTATACAAAGGGTAGATTAAATACCTGTATAAGCCACGATATGGACTAAATTTGTCATGGTAGTTAGAGGGCATATATATTAACATCGTACACAAAGTTTTAACCGTATCAGATGAATTCTGCTCCTCCAGGAGGCTCAAGAAATCACATTGGGGATCGTTTATATAGGGGCTAACTAATATGGAGAACTATTTTAATAGTTATTGGAGACCTTATACTGGCAACACGTACCAAACTCAAGCGGATCGGATGAAATCTGCTTCTCCGGGAGGCTCTAGAAATCAAATCTGGGGATTATGTATTATGTTAATTGATCAATTGGACTAATTTTTACATGGTAGTTATAAGTTTGCAATATTATTCGACCTACATCAACAACAACTACTTTTGCCAAATATCAAGCTGATAGCTTGTTTCGTTCAAAAGTTAGCGTGATTTCAATAGATGGACAGATATCGCTAAATCAACTCAGAATTTCACCACAACGAAGAATGTATACATAGACAGTGTGCCTAATATATATATTGCAACCAATTTCAAGATGCTATAATTTCCAAACTACTCGTCCGATACATTTCTTCGAGTGACAGTCATTTTATTGTTTACAAGCTAACTGAAGCATTTTGATCTATTGTATTCATAAATAAAGTTATTCGTAGTGGAATTCAAGAGCGATAATGTGATTGCTTTATATTTGGTATGAAGCCTCAAGTGGCTATCGCTAGAGCTCTGCAGCATTTAAATGTGAATATATCTTTTGTTTCTCGTACCGCGATACCTGCAGAGCTGCATTGCATCCAAAAAGTGGAGAAGTAAAGGTCAAATGTGATCGAACTCCACGACGCACATTTCGCGAAAACAGATGCAACACATATTGAAAAATGAGCTTGGACTAAAGCTATTAAAGTTCCGAAAGGTGCAAAAGCCCACTGATGCACAAAAAAGGTAGATTGGAAAGAGTCAAGGAGTTTCTTCGCTTGCACGAATGTGGCTAGTTACTGAATTTCTTTCTCCGATGAGGAGCCATTCCAAATTGAGCAGTTTGTGAACAAACATAATGATCGGGTTTATGCATTTCTTCCATTGACAGTAATTTTATTGTTTACAAGCTAACTGAAGCATTTTGATCTATTGTATTCATAAATAAAGTTATTCGTAGTGGAATTCAAGAGTGATAATGTGATTGCTTTATATTTGGCATGAAACCTCAAGTGGCTATCGCTAGAGATCTGCAGCATTTAAATCTGAATATATCTTTTGTTTCTCGTACCGCGATACCTGCAGAGTTGCATTGCATCCAAAAAGTAGAGAAGTAAAGGTCAAATGTGATCGAATTCCACAACGCACATTTCGCGAAAACACATTCAACACATATTGGACTAAAATTAAAGTTCCAAAAGGTACAAAAGCCCACTGATGAACAAAAAGTAGATTGGAAAGAGCCAAGAAGTTTCTTCGCTTGCACGAAAATGGCTAGTTATCGAATTTCTTTCTCCGATGAGGAGCCATTCCAAATTGAGCAGTTTGTGAACAAACAAAGTGATCGGGTTTAATTGCTACAGAGGTCAACTGAAAATTTACACTTTTGATTGGTCACCAGAACTCCAGCGCCACCGATTGTTATCCTGTAACGACAGATGATTGCTCCCACAAGTATTCATTGACCGTAGGGTCAAAGTAAATGCTGAATATTATCGGGAAAATGTGCTACAGGCAGTATTAAAGCGCTGGGCAGACAAACAGCACCATCGCACTTAGCATGCGATAACTGTGAATGGCTTAAAAAGTAGGTTCCTCTCTTTATATCTACCACATAAAAGCCACCAAAATTTCTTGATCTTAATCCGTCGGACTTTTGCGTCTGAGGGATTTTGAGGAGTATGGTTGACACTAACAAATACCAAAATATCAAGACGGTGATTCACTGGAAATGATCCACAATACAGTAGAGTAAAGTTGTGAACGTGTTACTCACGCTAAGGCACAAAAAGAAACGATCATCAGAAATGTCGTGACTTACGACAAATCGCCGCATTCAAGAAAAATGATTTTAGTGACTTGCATAAGTAAATTAAATGTGTCACTAAATTATTAGCGAATTCAACTCGTAAGCGTTTTTATGTTTGTGAGTGGGATTATATTCGTGGGCGTATTTTTCCGAAATTCGTTAATCACGCAAACTCACGAAGAAATTACTTTCGTAATCACCCTCACGTACTACAGTTTGGTTTGCTAATGACGGCCGTTTGAAGTCCGCAATTCGTACCAAGGATTGCCAATTCGAACAAACCTAAACTGATTCTAAAATTTGATGTTATTTCAGACAGTTTTTCCTTTTGAACAATAAAATTAAACCCATAAGAAATTATAGCACTTACTATGTTGCATTACATACCACACACCCTTTATTCTTTATGGAGTTTCATATCAATATTTCATTGCGTTACAAGCGAAATGACCATCTTAGTATACCCGAATCCTATGGTGGAGTGTATTAAAACTATTAAAAAACAAAAAAGTTGTTAATCTAAAGAAAGTACTGCCATTATTTTCCATTTTGAAAATATTTCAACATCTGGCCTGATTTTGTTTTAAACGCATAGAGTTCAATGTTAACAAACCAACATTTATGAGAAAACGAAAACGAGAATCGAAAGTACACTCCCCCTCAAAATGATATGACATATTTGGATGGATGCATTACACTGAAACATTCCATTGTCTTTACTGGCACCAGGCCTGGTTAAGTAAACAATTATACGCCAACTTTTATTTTCACCAATGAATTTATTAAGACGAAGACTATGACATGCAAGAGCGCTTTTATGTGGGTAAATATGACGTTTAACAAATCGGCTAACGTTTATAATAAAGAAAATGATTATAAACTAACAATATCACCCCAAGTTTTGCACCTACCATATTTCCGTATATTTAATTTGGTTATGTGTTGATCAAAAATGGTTTTATCCAAAATACATATATGTAACTATTTTCTTAATTTTTTGCTATATAAAATTGACTTTAATTCACTTGTTTTGGCTTTCACACCAATTGAACGAGATTTTATTTATTTCCAATTTTTTTCCTTTTTTATTTTTGTTTACATCAATGTAAAGATATACGTTTTTGAATTTGGAGATTTTTCTCCTTCTTTTTTTCTCCGTTCACGAAGTAATATCACCTCACGCTATGAAGTATCTCGTTACACTGGTTTATTTGTCAGCTTCACATACAGCATTTTAGTTATGTCTGCAAGCCGCAATGGTCAATGTCGGAGCAGATGTTTTTAGCTCTTTCTCTCTTACCCAAAACACTCATTTGAACTTGATTCATTTCGAAATATTCCCATATAGGTTCGAAAGTGAGAAAGTTACGTTGTACTCTTCTCGAGTATTTGATGTGTTTGCTTTAGTCCACATTGATAGCAGACAACATTGTTGCCAAGTTTTTTTTTTTTGGAAAATATGATAAAAGTTTCCCACTGCTATCATATTTTCCATATAACAGCAACCGCTAAAATAAAAACAATTTATTTTGATCCAAAATTGTTTGCCTTTAATTAAAGTGTTTAGTGTCAAGGTCGGGCTTTAACTAAAATTTCGAGAAAGCAACAGAAATTTAAATCTAGTAACCCTGGATCCTCCAACATTTTTTGTCCACATCCAATGAACTTCTTTTGGAAACCCCTTAGAAACAGTATCTTCAAACGGTTAAAATAAACCGTTTAAGGTGAAAATCTAAATATTCGACAGTTAAATGTCTCAAAAAAAGTAGAAAATAAATAAAAAAGAAAACAAACAATGAAAATAAAAATTGTATTTGAAATTGAAAGTAATGTTAAAAATTTTATCCCCGCAGGGATTTTAACTTGTACCGGTTGACTTTTTTACTTCCACGAAAGTTCTTTTGAGAATATTTTGCAAATTACGAAAAATTTTAATTTTCTTTTGAGTTAAAATGAAAAAAAATATGTGTCGAATATAACAGAATAAACACGATGTTTAACAAAAAAAAAAAAAAAATTAGAAAAAAAAATTGACAAAAGATTACTGTTGGTGAGACTTGAACCTGCGTTCTTTATTTTTTAATTCACACTAATATGTAATTATGTAAAATTACATTATTTCCGTTTCAAAAAGTTGTATTTGTATTGTATTTAAGAAAGTGGCTAAAGGGTATGTTTCCGTCAAATAAAGTTTCTTTACATCGCCCCGTGGTCGCTTAAAACTAGGCTCTATAAATAGGACTGCTTAACTGTATGCATAGCTTGTGTGTTGATAGCCATAGCGATAATTATCTGCTAATGACAAAACAGCAAAGTAGCCCATTGGCTTACAAGGTTAGGTTGGGTTAAAGTGGCAGCCCGATTAAGATTCAGGCTCACTTAGACTATTCAGTCCATTGTGATACCACATTAACTAAAAGTACCTATTACCGCTGAACCTTCTCGATTATTTTCCTTTGTAGATTCGACCAGATTGTTCCAAAAACATTAGCAGACTGCTTAAGTTAACGTTTTCCAGATCCGCCATTAATCTGAAGCTATATGCTCTTAAAAGTTGCTTGCGCTTTACACAAAATGCAGGACATTCACACAAGAGGTGTTTAATTGATTCCTTTTCCTCCGCATCATGACAGCTCATACAATAGTCATTATAATTCGCGCCAATAGTTTTTGCAAAATCGCCTATCAAAAACTATTGGCTTACAAACTGCATGATCCGCGGTTCGATTCTACGTCCGGACGAAAGGTAAAATTTGAAAGATTTATAAAATCGAATAATTTCTTCTATATAGTTTGTACTACAGACAAATGTGCTAAGAACGAAATAAACCTCGTGGAAACAAGAAAGATGGAGGAAGAGGGATGATGCAATTAGCCAGAGAATTAAAAAAAAATAGTTAGTCTTTATGAAATTGTTGTCTTTATCATAAAAACTATACGTTTCTTCCGAACAAACTTCCATACAACAAAAATAAAATTGTAAACGATGGATGTTTGTCTAAAATTTTGTTTTGAAGGAAAAAATTATTTTTTACGTACGGGTTTATTTTATAAATTCTTAACTAAAATATTTTTCTAATTGCAATATCCCGGCAAAAGAATTTGGGAGTTCTCATTAATTCAAGTCATTACATTTAATGTACATCAAAAAATGATTTTCTATAGATGGAATTAATTTTCAATTCACAAGAAGTTTTTTTGAGGTGATAAAATAACATCAGATCCATTTCTCGACAGACTTCGAATTTGTCAAAAATATGCATACATGCATACACATGAAGTAACCAATTTGAAACACCCACAAACTTGCCAACTTAGAGGAAACAAGTAAGGAAAGTCTAAAGTCGGGCGGGGCCGACTATATTATACACTGCACCACTTTGTAGATCTAAATTTTCGATACCATATCACATCCGCCAAATGTGTTGGGGGCTATATATAAAGGTTTGTCCCAAATACATACATTTAAATATCACTCCTGACTACTACAAAATCTATAGACTCAAAATTTAAGTCGGCTAATGCACTAGGGTGGAACACAATGTTAGTAAAAAATATGGGAAACATTTAAATCTGAAGCAATTTTTTAATTTTAAATAGCTACAATGCTAATTCTACTCCCTTTGCAAAATTTCAGCTAAATCGGAGTTAAAATTGGCCTCTGTGGTCATATGAGTGTAAATCGGGCGAAAGCTATATATGGGAGATATATCTAAATCTGAACCGATTTCAATAAAATTTGGCACACTTGACTACACTACTAATTGTACTCCTAGTGTCCATATCGCGCGAAAGATATATATGGGAGCTATATCTAAATCTGAACCGATTTCAATAAAATTTGGCACACTTTACTATAGTACTATTTGTTTTTCTTGTGCAAAATTTTAAGCAAATTAGGGTAAAACTCTGGCTTCTGGGGCCATATAAGTCCATATCGCGCGAAAGATATATATGGGAGCTACAGTGTGGCGCAGGGTATAAAAACACCTCAGCTTTCACACAAAGAAAAAAATATGTTCATATCTTTATTCGTTCATAAGTTGCAGAATTATTGTCAAAAAATAAAGCGATTTGGAATCACTATATAGTGGTAAGTATAAAAGAAATCAAAAGACTTAGGAAACAAACTTGACATTTGTCAAAGACACTTGTGAACTACTCGTGCAGTAAATTATGTATCAGGAAGCACGATGAATATTTTTATACCCTCCACCATAGGATGGGGGTATATTAACTTTGTCATTCCGTTTGTAACACATCAAAATAGTGCTCTAAGACCCCATAAAGTATATATATTCTGGGTCGTGGTGAAATTCTGAGTCGATCTGAGCATGTCCGTCCGTCCGTCTGTTGAAATCACGCTAACTTCCGAACGAAACAAGCTATCGACTTGAAACTTGGCACAAGTAGTTGTTATTGATGTAGGTCGGATGGTATTGCAAATGGGCCATATCGGTCCACTTTTACGTATAGCTCCCATATAAACGGACCACCAAATTTGGCTTGCGATTGCTCTAAGAGATGCAAATTTCATCCGATCCGGCTGAAATTTGGTACATGGTGTTAGTATATGGTATCTAACAACCATGCTAAAATTGGTCCACATCGGTCCATAATTACATAAAGCCCCCATATAAACCGATCCACCGATTTGGCTTGCGGAGCCTCTAAGAGAAGCAAATTTCATCTGATCTGGCTGAAATTTGGTACATGGTGTAAGTATATGGTCTCTAACAACCATGCAAAAATTGGTCCACATCGCTCCATAATTATCACCAGATTTGACCTCCGGAGCCTCTTGGAAGACCAAAATTCATCTGATTCAGTTGAAATTTGGTACGTAGTGTTTATATATGACGTCAAACACCCACGTAAAAATTTGTCGAAAGCGGTCAATAATTATATATAGGCCCCATATAAACCGAATCCCAGATTTGACCTCCGGAGCCCCTTCAGCCGATTCGGTTGAAATTTGGTACGTGATGTTAGTTTATGGTATCCAACAACCATGCAGGAATTGGTTCATATCAGTCTATAGATATGACTTCCGGTGTCTTTTGGAGAAGCAAAATTCATCCGATCTGGTGTAAATTTGGTACGTGGTGGTAGTATATGATATTTAACAACCATGGTAGTATATGATATTTAACAACCATGCCATAATTATATATAGCCCCCATATAAACCAATACCGAGATTTGGTTTTGGAGCCTCTTGGAGGAGCAAATTCATCCGAGTCAGTTGAAATTTGGTACATTGTGCTAGTATATGGCTGTTAACAACCATGCCTAACTAGGTCCATATCGGTCTATAGTTATATATAGCCCTCAGATAAATTGATCCCCAATCACACAAAAATTGGTCCATATCAAGTTCATAATTCTATATAGCCCCCATATAAGCGACCCCCATATTTCAATTCTGGCTCTCTACATACCGTGCAAAAGTCCATGTCGATTCGTAATTATTTGTAGACTTACCTATACATACCTGTTTTGTCTAATATATACCACGTATGGACTAACACACAATTTAGAAAATTTAAGAAGTTTTAAGATACCACAACCCAAGTAATTCGATCGTGGATGACAGTCTTGCATAATACATAAGATTCGGCCTGGCCGAACTTACGGCCGTATATATTTGTTTATTATTCTTTTTTATATCGATATATACATTTGTAATGAAAAGAAATAGAATAAGAAAATGCATTGTAGAAGTAATACACCTAGGTGAAGAAGTAGTTACATATATTTATAATATTTGCAATTGATTAAAGTACAAAATACTTTTGTATTAATAAAAATAAATATATACAAATAATATAAATAATACAATATAAGATATATAGATACATAATTATGTATGTATTTTTTTACCAAATCAGAAATTTTTGTATAGAGAAAATTTAGACCAGGAAGCAAGAAACTCAGCGGAATTCCTCTATGGCGGCCAAATCCAATGACGCTCTATTCAAGCACTCCTTTAAAGCTAAGGGAACGGAATTGTCAATTTAATGACTTCTGATGTTTCGTTTGATTGAATTTTTGGTGGATCGGCGTCGTCTTTTCAACAATTTTCCACATTAATTTATTTCTATTTCCATACCTTAAATGTATACAAATTGATTATGAGAAGTTGTAAAATAAGAAGTATTATTCCCTATTTAAAACGTATTTCAAAAGATACAATAATTATAACAATTATTTCTATAAAACGATGTGGCGAATTTTGAGTCCACTGAATGACTTAAATATGGCCGACATTATTCAACGAACAATATTTTCATGTTATGTATGTAGAAGCCACTTTTGCTAAGAAGTGAATGTAGCATACAAGTATTTAAAAGGTAAGTAAAAATTAAGTTTATTATTTTAAAATAAATAAATATATATTTCATCCAATTTAAATCGATAGTACATACATCTATTGGATGAAATATATATTTATTTATTTTAAAATAATAAACTTTATTTTTACTTACCTTTTAAATACTTGTATGCTACATTCACTTCTTTATATTCATAATTTGTCGTTCTGTTCACTTTCATGTGAGGACACAAAGGTACTTGTCACTTAAGTTTTAAGTACACAATAATACTAAAAGAATTTGACAAATAAAATGCAAGCGAAAACCCAGTTTTTGTTGGTTAAACATCTGGGAGGGTAACAAGGAGAGCATAATTTTATTTTGCATTCTAATTTGCTCAAAAATGAATATCATGTAATAGTTTTCTTATTTTAAGCCAAAATCGACTTAAGATAGCAAATCAAATGCAAGCCAAACATTAAGCACACACACACACGATGCTCGGGGGTTCGATGAGAGCATCGAGGAGAAAAAAACTCTATTTTGTGTTCTCAGCATCTAACTCTCACAGACCTTAATTCGTCTGCAAATTTTCTTGTTTTAACTCAAAACGAGCTTAAATCAAACTTTAACTACTTGAATTGGACAAATAAGCACATTCTGTACTTAATATGAGTATAAATTAGTATTTGCGTACTTAAAATGTTAAGTACGAATTTAGGGTAAAAATAAGAATTGGGAACTTGATTTTAGAAATCTACTTTTCTTTGAGTGGACTTTCGTAGTTAAATATTTCACTCCGATTTACTTGAGATTAACATTTTAGAAATGGGTGCCAAATTTGGTCAAAATCGGCTCAGATTTGAACGATTTGGGTAAAGACAGCCACGATACCCACATTTTCTTTGTAACATCGGCACTGCTAAGTCGAAAACTTGTAAGAATGACTCAAATATACTTCTAATACACATCTATCAATCGATAAATTATAAATGTAATTTTGCGAAGTTGCCTAAAAATTTGTAAATATTTCCCATATTTATACCCTGCGCCACACTGCTTTAGCCGGTGTAAATTTTAAGTCTAGAAATTTTGTAGAAGTCTGAAGAAATGTTGTCCAAATCGGGCCACTTTTAAATATTGGTTAATGGGATCATTAACAAGTGCATAGATTTTGTAGAATTGAAAACAATTTTCTCCAAATCTGTTCAGATTCAAATTCATGCATATGTGAATATGTGTACCTTTATATAGCCCTCAACAAATTTGAAGGATTTGAAATGGTAGCAATAATTTTGTTCCACAATATGCTGAAAGGCCGACTATGAGCCCTGTCCGACTTTGAACTTTCTTTACTTGTTTATAAATACATATACTGAAGACTGCTGGTATCTCCTCATATTGTGATGGATTTTATATCATAATTTAATTTGTTAAATATAGGACCACATTGTCTTAAATTTGAAATATAGGGTTTAATTGGCATCAAATGTGAAATTTACACCTTTTTTGCACACATAAAAAATACGATAATTTATATCCATCCATTTATGGTACCCCCCACAATAGAACAAACTACAAACTAGTGGTATTAAAATGAGATTTAATTATACTACCCGGAGTCGCAGTCGAGGCTGATGAAAAATGCTGGAGTCGAAGTCGAGTAAAATTGGCTCGACTCTACCACCCTGATGCAAAGTCTCACGCAAATCGGAGTAAACCTTTGGCTTCTGTGGTAATATGAGTGTAAACCGGGCGAAAGATATATATTGGAGCTATATCTAATTCTGAACCGATTTGGCTGATATTTGCCAAGTTTTCCGAGACTAACAAAGTAACCTAACCTAGACTTTGATTATAAAAATGTGTTCATGGACAGACGGACATGACTATATCGACTCAGGAGCCCACCCTGAGCAATTTTGCCAAAGACACCATGTGTCCATCTCGTCTCCTTCTGGGTGTTGCAAACATATGCACTAACTTATAATACCCTGTTCCACAGTGTGGCGCAGGGTATAAAAATATATTTACAAGAAAATATATGCCGAAAACAAACAATAAAAAACGGTGCATAACATAAGAAAATATTTTTTTAAAAAATATTTGATAAAAAAAATTGCCGCTGTTGAGATTTTAACCTTCGTTTCTTATTTTTTTGTTCATACTAATAAAGAACATCTCGAGAAGCAGTTAGAATGTTATTCCTTGGTGTCGTATTACGATCATACCACAAACATTTGAATTGACCTTTCGACGCCTTATGTTCAATGGCGTTTGAGGCTGAGTGTGCTAAGGCGTTCTGTTATGGTGCCATGAAACCCAGGTTCAACCCCTGGTCGGAGCGAAAAAGTTTCAAACTGTACAAATTGGATAATACGAAAATAACAGTTTAATAAAAAATATTGATGATAAAAAGTGAAATTGGTGAAAAAAAATTTTCGCTTTTTACCTCTAAAGCAATGCAAAGTATCCAAAAAGGGAGTACTTCCGTCCTATGACAAGCCCATGTAAAATTCATTGGAGATGATCCAAGTTTGCACTACTTCCGGATCACAGATTGGGGATACAGATTGGAGTAATTTATATAGAATATATATCAAAACCTAGACCGATATAGCCCATATTCGAACTTGGCCTGCGTGCAGATAAAAAACCTATCTGTGTGTTCAGGATAACAGCACAATTATTGAAGGCTGTAGCGTGATTACAACATATCTGTATGTTATATCCTCCCCTAGCCCGACATTCCCCTCCCGATTTTCTTGAAATTTCAGGTATGTTTAAATGTTATCCCAAACAGCGTTTTTCGATATTTGATCGGCAAAGGGGAAGTCCCTTTTTTTGAAAACAACAGAGCAAAAGGTTTCCGTTTTTGTGGAAATTTACAGGTACCCTGGGAGAAAAAGAGTAAATTATGTTTCAATATCTAGTCGAGGAGTTACAAGATCAGATTTTCTTGAAATTTACTGGGAACGGTAGAAAAGGGCACCTTTTCCTTTCCCGATTTTTTGAAAATTGTTTGAAAAGTTTCTGACTTTCTTGAAATGTATTCGATACTATGTTCGTTTTTCGAGTTGAAAATCACTTTATTCTCGCAATTACTTTTCCAGAAATAATCAGTTATAAATGAAAACAAACATATTCCTATAAAGTCTTGCTGAAATCCAGAGGAACAAAAATTGCACATCAATTGAGTTAATTTATCTAAAAACAATTTAGTAAAAACTTAAATTTACATTTTTACCATATTTAGAGTATTTCCATTCACCATATTCTCCAATTTTTTTCACTATTTTAACACGTTTTTTTACAATTTAAAAAGTTTTCTCCGCAAAATAAAAAACAAGACGTAAGTATATAATTGCACAATTTTATATATGGACATAACCTTTCGATATATCGATGAAAGTTCAAAATCCCTAACCACCCAGTCTTAACCCATGTAATACTTCCATAGAACATTTCACCAATATGTTATGTGAATGGGCATGTGCATTTCACGTCACTACGATATTATTACAAAATATGATTATTTCATATACTTTCCTTACATGTTGACACATTTTCCCATTGTACCTGACCAACGTTGTTGGTTAAACCTTTGTGAGTGGCAGAAGTTGTTCAAATAATTTCCCATTACCCAACCCTCACCAGTTATGAACAATGGAGACTGACGATTCAAAGCAAAAAAGCATTTAAATGTAAACATCACCATACAGTTTTGTTTATACATCACATTCCATTTGGTCTGATTTTATGTTTATTGTGACAACGGTGTTGTCTTTTTTCTCTTTTAATATGAATTTTGTAATATACATATTTAGTTAACATATATGGCAATTAACTAAACTTGATTTGTGACGAATGCCGGTCTATTTTGTACATCACTGAGGTTTGTTCTCTTAGTCGGTGGTTATGCGTTTGAATTTCTTTATTGGTTTGTAATTCCGTTGTTTGAACATCCGTTCTTAAAACAATAAACATAGTAAAGGTAAATGTTTGAATACAAACTTATTACCAGGGCTGTGGAGTCGAGCCAATTTTGCTCGACTCCGACTCCGACTCCGACTCCAGCATTTTTCATCAACTCGACTCCGACTCCGACTCCGGAGTCGACTCCGGGTAATATAACTAAATCTAATTCTAGTACCACTAATTTGTAGTTCTATTTAGGGGGTATATATGGGGTATATATATGGATCGATATAAAGTATCGTATTTATTTATGTGTGCAAGAAAGGTCTTAATTTCGCATTTATACCAATTAAACTTTTTATTTCAAATTTAGGGCAATGTTTAATAAATAAAATAATGATATAAATACCCATCATAATATGAGAAGATACCGACAGTATATGTATTTGTGGACGAAAATTATTATAAAGGGTTATATTCCCATATGCATGAATTTGAATCTGAATCGATTAAGACAAAATTGTATATACTTCTAGAAAATCTCTGTACCTAAAATTTAAATCTAACGTTATGGGACGTAACGCAAAGAAAGTCTAAAGTCGGGCGGGCCGATTGTAACATACTCTGCACAACTTTGTATTTAGATCTACATTTTTGATAAAATCTGAAATCAGACTTCTACAAAATCTCGTGCAATATTTGGGAAACATTCATAATTTTTTATATAGCAAAATTTGAGTCACTTTTACCAGTTTTCGACTTAGCAGTGAGTATCAGTAAGAAAAAAATTTGAGAAAATTTGCTATATAAATAAAATTTTGACAAATTGTTTTATAGAAATAAAATTTTGAAAAAAATATAAATAGAAATTTTGGAAAAATTTTTGTGTAGTAAATAAAAGTTTGCAAAATTTTCTATAGAAACAAAATTTGAACTAAATTCTCTATATAAATAAATGTTTGAGAAAATTTTCTATATAAATAAATTTTTACCAAATTTTCTATAAAAAAAAAACTATAGTAAACAACTTTTGACAAAATTTTCTATAGAAATAAAATTTTGAAAAAAAATATCAATAGAAATTTTTGGAAAATTTTTTGTGTAGTAAATAAAATTTTGCAAAATTTTCTAAAGAAATAAAATGCTGCAAAATTTTCTATAGAAAGAAAATTTAGACTAAATTTTCTATAAAAATAAAATGTTGACTAAATTTTCTATCGACATAAAATGTTGTATAAATTTTGTATAAAAAAAAATCTATAGTAACAAAATTTTGGCACAATTTTCTATAGAAAAAAATTTGAAAAAATTATTAATAGAAATTTTGGAAAATTTTTTGTGTAAATAAAATTTTGCACAATTTTCTATAGAAGCAAAATTTTGGCTAAATTTTCTATAGAAATAAATTTTTGACAAAATTTTCTACATAAAAATATTTTTATACCCACCACCATAGAATGGTGACAGGGGTATAATAAGTTTGTCATGTCGAAGATGAGCTAGAACGGTCCAGGTTTTGATATAGCTCCCATATCAACCGATCGCCCGATTTGGGTTCTTGGGCTCATAAAAACCGTAGTTTTTATCCAATTTGCCAGAAATTGGAAACCTAGAGGTATTCTAGGGCTATAAGGAGGAGTGCTGAAAATGGTGATTATCGGACCATGTTTTAATATAGCTCCCATATAGACAGAACTCCCGATTTTATTTCTTGAGCTTCTAGAATCCGTAGTTTTTATCCAATTTGTCTGAAATTGGAAATCTGGAGGTATTCTAGGACCATTAAGAGGTGTGCCGAATATATTGTGTATCGGTCCAGTTTTTGATATAGTCCCCTTATAAACCGGCCCTCCGTTTTGGGGTCTATATTCTAGAACTACAATAGATGTGCTGAATACTGTACGTATCCTTCCATGTTTTTGGCGTAGCCCCATTAGTCCGATTAGACCAAAATAGACCCAAAAAATTATTGAAGTTGGTCCGATGGTCAGACCAAATGGAATTTTTCTGCAGAAATAACATTTGGACAAAAATTTCTATAGAAATAAAATTTTAACAAAATTTTCATAGAAATAAAATTTTAACAAATTTTTCATAGAAATAAAATTTTAACAAAATTTTGTATAGAAATAAGCTTCTTAAAAAATTTTGGGATACAATATTATGCAAAAATTTTGTACAAATTTTAAGAAAAAATAAAATTTTGCGATAACTTTCTATAGAAAAAGATTTCTGCTAAATGTGTAATAGAAATATAATTTTGGCTAAATTTTTTACAGAAATTAAATTTTGGCTAAATTTTCAATAGAATTAAACTTTGGCTACATTTTCTATAGAAATTAAATTTTGGCTAAATTGAAATTTTGGCTAAAATGAAATCTATTGAAATAAAATTTGGACCAAATTTTTTATAGAAATAAAATATGGATAAAATTTTCGATAGAAATAGAATGAGGTCAAAATTTTATATAGAAATAAAATTTTGAAAAAATTTTCTTTCGAAGAAAAATTTTTGAAAAATTGTAACTTTTAAATTATATTAATTTAAATTAGAAAACTGGTCCCCTGGTACGAATTTTGGAAAAATTTGGTCCAAAATAAAAATTCGTTGTTGCAACGCTGGTAAGGCCTCCATATAGACCGGTTTCAGATATTGAGGGTACAGAAGGTGCATTTACCATTAATGTAAATTTGCCAGATATTACTTCTCGTAATCATAAAACAGTTGGTGTACTATAGATTTTAGATTTCAAATCAAGGTATTTTTTCTTAATTTTCTTGCACATTTACAGGATATGTTTATGATTCCTTTAAACTCAAACAAAAATAGTTTTTATAAATCCGGAATCTGATAGGTAAAATCTTTGCATTTATTTTCGGGATGCGAACTGGTTAAACTGATCTGTCATCAAACCCCCATGGAATTTTCTAGGGAAATTAGTATATTTGATTCATGTTTATGATTCGGCCCGGACGAACTTACTGCTGTATATACTTATTTTATTTTTTATTTTCTATAGAAATAAATGTTGACTTAATTTTCTATAGAAAAAAATATTTCTATAGTAATAATATTTCGAATAATTTTTTTATAGAAATTAAATTTTGACAAAACATTCCATATAAATACAATAGTGACAAAATTTTCTATAAAAAACAGCTTTGACAATTTTTTCTGTCATATGTGTGTAGGTATATAGCCTTAAAATAAAATTAAAAACAATAAATTCGAATTATTGTTCGAATTATTTCAAATAAATTGATATGGGGATTAAAATGGATCGATCCAGCCCATTTGCTAGTCTAACATTCTAGGAAATATAAAATGATAGCCGTAATTGGAAGTTGATTTTCATTTCCAATCATGGTGTACATTGATCGAATGCATAACGCATTGGAAACTAATTTGCGTAAAAACTTTTTTAGTTACAAAAATGTGAAGTGTTTTAAAAAATTTGGTTTAGCCGGAGTCGGAGTCGAGCAAAATTTTTACGACTCCGACTCCGACTCCAGCCAAATCTTCAGACTCCGACTCCAAGACTCCGACTCCGACTCCGACTCCACAGCCCTGCTTATTACTAACATAAATTTATAGATGACTAAAATTGTGTGAATTTGACTTTTTGTATGCCCTAAACTAAAGATTTCTTAGTGAGAAAATTTTTATTCGGCGACACCATATTCATATTCGGTAAATACTGTTTAAAAAGATAGTTGATTTTTACGCTGAAATAAATTATTTTTTTAATTTACCTACAAAAAAATACATGTAGCATTAATGTTATTACTTTATTAACAAATATGTTATAATTGTACTATATATATTTTACGGCTATAAATAAGTAGACTTTTGTATTACAAAATTGAATGAAATAAAAACATGTTTATTTGGCAGTAAATTCGGCCTTGCCGAATCTTATGTAACCACGAACATGGATGCCGTATAAAGTTATAATACAGACTGTCATCCCCAATCGAATTACTTGGGTTGTGTTAACATATCCTAAAACTTTTTATACCCTCCCCCATAGAATGGGGGGTATATTAACTTTGTCATTCCGTTTGTAACACAACGAAATATTGCTCTAAGGCCCCATAAAGTATATATTCGGGGTCGTGGTGAAATTCTGAGTCGATCTAAATATGTCCGTCCGTCCGTCTGTTGAAATCACGCTAACTTCCGAAGGAAACAAGCTATAGACTTGAAACTTGGCACAAGTAGTTGTTATTGATGTAGGTCAGATGGTATTGCAAATGGGCTATATCGGTTCACTTTTTACTTATAGCCCCCATATAAACGGGCCCTCAGATTTGGCTTGCGGAACCTCTAAGAGATGCATATTTCTTCCGATCTGGCTGAAATTTGGTACATGATGTTGGTATATGGGTTGGGTTGGGTTGTAGAGGGTGACATCAATGTTTTATATTGATGCCCACTTAGACCAGTATAGGTCCATTGTGATCCCTCGATGTGATTTTTCAATCTATCTTCTTCCGATGCGGCCGCCTCGTCCCAGAAACTTCCCTCTGCTCGTTCTCTTTGAAAGAAATCTCAGAATAACCAACCAGAGGCCCTGATGAAGGCAAGTATGTTCCTTAAGCTGCACTCCCGTAGATCAGTGAGAGTCTGAAAGAAAAAGGAGCCCAGTATCTTGTTTCTTTTAAAGGATAAAGCTGGGCACTGGCACAGGAAGTGGTACGAGTCCTCCGTAACTTCCGGGTCCAGGCACCATCTACAGATATAATCGTCTTTAAGTCCTATTCTTACCATGTGTTTCCCAAGTGTGTTGTGTTCTGTTATAATACCAATCAGTGGCCGTAATTCCTCTCTGCTCATCGACAACAAAATTTCGCAGTTTCTACGTTTGATTTCATCCCATATCAACTTGGTTTGCTCGCCACCAACCGAAGAGACCCAGCGTCTACGCCATTGCTCATCATATTTAACCTCTATCCTGTAATGATAAGAAGATAGTGGAGGAAAAACGTCCGCTAGGACATTGTTCGTTCCACGAGCACCCTCCTTAGCCAGCACATCCGCTTCCTCATTTCCTATTATCCCATAGTGCCCAGGTACCCAGCACAGAGTTATATTATGGTATATGGTCTCTAACAACCATGCGAAAATTGGTCCATATCGGTTCATAAAAATATATATAGCCCCCCTATAAACCGATCCCCAGATTTAACTTGTGGAGCCTCTAAGAAAAGCAAATTTCATCCGATCCGGTTGAAATTTGGTACGTGGTGTTAGTATATGGTCTCTAACAACCATGTCAGAATTGTCCATATCGGTCCATAATTATATATAGCCCTTATATAAACCGATGCCCATATTTGACCTCCGGAGCCTCTTGAAGGAGCAAAATCCATCCGATCCGGTTGAAATTTGGTACATTTCGCTAGTGTATGGCCGATAACAACCATGGCAAAATTGGTCCGTACTAAAAATTGGACTAACTTACAATTTAGAAGCTGATGTTAAGAAATTTTAAGAGGCCTTGTCATCGGCCGCAAACTTAGTAATTTAATTGTGGATGACCGCCTTAGTAGAAGTTTCTACGCAATCCATGGTGGAGGGTACATAAGATTGGCCTGGTCGAACTTACTGCCGTATATACTTGTTTGTTCTGCATTTTACCAAATAAACAATTTTTTATAAGTTTTAAAGATTTTTTAATGTAGCGGTAAACACTTGTCTGAAACCTCTTAACTCAAATATGTTCAAAAATTCGCAATTTATCTAGAAGGGATTTTGCATTTTTTTTCGAAAAAAATTAAATAAATTTTACCAGTTTACTAATTCTTACTCTGTTTTTAACCAATATGAAATAAAAAATTTAAACATTGCCCATTAAAAATATGAAAACAGCGAATTATATAAAAATTCAATTATGTGGATAAAATAAAGATGAGATGACTCTTTGATAGTGCTTCTAAAGTTATGCCTTTACACCAACTTCAAAATTTTTTCGCTGGGTAGTTATGAACCGTTACGGACCACTTTTTGCATGGTTGTTAGAGGCCATTACCCAATTTCTATTGGATGGGATAAAATTCCTAAAGACTCAGCAAACCAAATCTGGAGATCGGTTTATATAGGCCTATATAATTATGTACCAATATGGACCAATTTTGAGATAGCCATAGACTAACAGCACGTAACAAATTTCAACCGGATCGGATGAAATTAGCTCTTCTTAGAGGCCTCACAAGCCAAATCAGGAGATCTGTCATATGCTTACAGTATGGTACTGGGCAAATGTTTGCTAGAAATCATAAACGAATTCCTCGCCTTAGTCAAACCAGCAAACATTTTTAGCTCATATTGGGTACATAACGTCATAATAAGAGTATCCAGATATTTCGAAAATGGTCCTGGAAAAGATTTTGAAACTCATTTGGTCAAATATTTGTCTAGTGTGACCACACCCTAACACTCGGAAAAAAATTGGTTTTGTAAGGGGTTCTGCAAACCAAATTTGGAGGTCGGTTTATATTGGGGCTATATGTCCTTAACACAACTGCTTGTGTTAAGATTCAAGTGTTAGCTTGTTTCGTTCGGAATAGAGGTGTGCGCGTGACTGAAATTTCACTCACACTCACGCACATTCACGATTTATTCACGCACGCTCACGCACATTCACTAAATGAAAACCAGTACTCACACACGCTCAATCACGAATTACTTTTAAAGACTCACGTTCACGCACGTTTCACGACAAATTCACGAGACTCACGATATTTTCCAAACTGAAATCAGCAAAGGTAACAAAGTTCAAAAATAGAATATAGTTCGAGAGCCAAATTAACTTCAGTTAACATAAGAGTGTGAATTAAATCTTGATTATTTTCGTGAGCGTGATTTTGCAGAAATTTTATTCACGCACATTCACGAACCTATTTTATTTCTCACGCACGAAATATTTATCTTAGTCCCATTCACGCACATTCACCAGAGTTGCTTTGGATTTTGTTCACGACTCAAGTGATTCACGCGTGTCACGAGAATTTCGTATCACGCGCCCACCTCTGGTTCGGAATGTAGCGTGAATTCAACTGACGGTCTCAGAATATACATACTTTATAAACGGAAGGTGAAGGATATAAAAAATGAAAAAATTCAGCGGTTTGTTGCATTACATATCTATCATTGTGTATGAGGAGGATTCTTGTTAGTATTAATTGTTTCTATACTCGGTACCTCATAAATATATTGCGAATATCTAAATGTATAGAGTTTTGCATTCGCCGAATATATTTTACTTGTTAAGAGTACGATTCGAATGTGATGATATAATAATTCAATACGGTTAGTGTGGGGCTGCATGTAGTCCGTTTACAATACTGTTTACAATCACAATAATGTTGCACTACACTCAAAAAAAGTTTACTTGGATCGAAAGATTTTGACCTTCCAGTAAGGATTTTCGTTTTGATTCCGAGCCAAGGATGCGGATAAATTTAAATTTCGGATGAATAAAATTAAGTCTTTGACTACACTTACATTCGAAAACGACACCAAAATCTATTTCCCCACTTAGTTTTTTTTAATATTTCCGAATAATAGTATTCGGGTTCGTCTACACAAAAAAATATTTAAGGTAGCTCTTATTGGGGAAGAGATCCCGAGGAAAAGTAAAGTGGATGAAAATAGGAAGAGGAGTGACACAAGAAAATACGTGGCTTAAGATGTCAGTTAGTCACTAGCGGTTCCACCGCCCACCCAACCATTCCAAAGAAGTTCTTTGACCCCATTATAGAAATCCTTTATATATAACTCTTCCTCTTTCGCGCAAAGAAAAAATAACACCAAAATATTCTTAATTAAAAAGTTGATTGAAGTTGAAAGCTTTTTCAATTAAAAAATTAATTGATACTCTTACCCCCATTTTCATAAAGCTCCGTTAGTGTTCCGTTAACTAACCAACTTTTAAACCGTATTATTGACGAAGCTGTCATCTTGCCTTTATATTCTATAGGCCAGTTAGGAACTTAACTGACGAAAATTGTTCAGTTAAAGTTAACCGGTGAGAAGATATTTGCAATTTACTTTCTGTTAACTGGCAGTTAAAGCCTAACGGAGCTACATGAAAATGGCCGTTAATCTTTTTCTTTTTTTCATTCAACCGTCGAACGGAACGGACGTGTTTTTCATTAGCGGATAAACTCATCGTAATAGGTACCTACTACGAATTTCAAGTGTGGTGGGATATTAAGCCACCATGCAGCGAAATTCCAAGTCATCCACTGGGTTGCTAACTTCAGGGCCCAGTGGACGGGTATCGACTGGAGTTATAAATCTGGGCAATGACCAAGAGTTAGGCCCAATTAGTCGACCTGTAGACGGGTCGACTGGTGGCGACACTCTGACAAGTCGAACTTTTTCTAAGGTAACGACATCAAAAGGATGTAATCCCTCACGAAAGAGATTCAAGGAACGCAGAAATGCTTTGTTTATCCTAAAGAAGTTAGGATCAGTCGACCCAAGCACGCTGTAGGCTAAACAAAGCGATTCCTTAAAATGGGCTCAAGGAATTCTTGAGACTGGAAAAAGGGAACGATCGCCGGATGAGCTGCCATCCTCCAAAAGGGATCAAAGATCGTTTGCCTCAGTTGCTAAAGATAGCCTTGTGATGGCTATCATTAATAAAGGAGCATTGGACGGTATGGTTCCAAAGCAAAAATGGGGGGAAATTGAGAATGCTCTGTCTGTCGTCTACTCACAGGTGCTGGAAAAGTTTCCCGGCCCAGATCCTCGACACCAAGAGGCTGGTTGGTATCAAGGACGATTTAAGCTAGTCGCATTTGAGGACCAGAGGTCTATAGAATGTTTTAAAGCTGCTCTGATACTAATTGGTGAAGTTTGGGAAGGAGCTGCTCTGGAGTTAGTCGAGAAGAAAGACATACCGGCTAGACCTAGAGCACATGTCTGGATACCTGCAAACCCTTCTGACCCTGAATCTATTTTAAATAGACTGAAACGATGCAATCCAGATCTTCCAACAGCTGATTGGAAGGTTGGCCGTTTGGATGAAGTGGATGGACCAAGACGGCATGCAGTGTTTATATTGAACACTCAGTCTTTGCCACATCTGGCAAAGTCCCAGGGCCGTGTATGTTATGGCTTTCATTATATCCAAATGAAGGTGTATAAAAACGATCAGCTAAAGGATTCAGAAATGGACAAGCCTCTGTCTGAATCAGAAGTAAGCGGATCCTCTTGCGAAGTCGAGGGAGATACCAAAGTTGAAGACATGGATAGATACCGTATGCGTGAGGAGGCTTCTATTGCCTCAGAACTCACCAAAGTCGAACCTATGGTTATTGCGAGAGTCACCGATATCTCTGAGGAAATTGTATCGGAAACTAGAATAAGATGGGCGCTAAATAGCTTTGGACCATTCAAATCCCCCGGACCTGATGGAATTACTCCGGCGGAGTTACAAGCTGTAACTGACAAAATTATCCCCTGGTTGTCAGTGATATATAAAGGATGTATCAAATTATCATACATCCCAGGAAAGTGGAGGGAAACAAAAGTCGTTTTCATACCTAAAGCGGGAAAAGCCTCTCACTCGAGGGCGAAGGATTTCCGACCAATCAGCTTATCCTCATTCCTACTTAAGACTCTGGAGAGGATGATAGATATTTATCTTAGAACTAGCATCGATTCAAGGTTGTTCTCGAAAGGACAGCATGCATACTCGAAGGGCAGGTCTACTGAGACCGCACTACATGAACTAGTCAGCTTTATTGAAAGCTCACTATCTGTCAAAGAATACACAATCGTGGCGTTTCTAGACATCGAAGGGGCGTTCAATAATGTCCATCCGAGCTCGATATTAAATGGACTGACAACTCTGAATGTTGATCCATGTATACTCAGGCTATTAGACGAACTGCTAATGAAGAGACGTATTTCAGCCACACTAGGACAAGCAAACATACAAAGGTATGTGAACAGAGGCACTCCCCAAGGAGGAGTTCTATCACCTCTTCTTTGGAATGTTGCTATAAATAGCCTTCTGGTTACTCTAGAAAAAGAAAGGATAAAAGTGGTGGCATACGCAGATGATGTGGCTCTGGCAGTCAGGGGAAAATTCCCATCCACAATCAGAGATATTATTCAGAGGGCCCTCCGGATGACTGAGAAATGGGCGAAAGACAATGGTCTTGGGGTAAATCCTGCAAAGACAGAATTAGTCATGTACTGCAACGATCGCAAAACTCCCACGGTTAGGCCTATTTCCTTAGGGGGTATTGAAATTCCCTTTGGTGAATGTGCAAAATACCTTGGCGTTATTTTGGACAGGAAGCTGAACTTTAAGCTTAATATTGAAGAAAGGGCGAGAAAGGCAACTGTAGCTTTGTACTCGTGCAAAAAGGCAATAGGAAAAAAGTGGGGACTGAAACCAAAAATTGTGCATTGGCTATACACGGCAGTGGTTAGACCTATAATGCTATATGGTGTTGTAGTCTGGTGGCCGGCACTTCAGAAACCGACTTGTTTAGATAAAGTTCAGCGTATGGCGTGTTTGTGTATTTCAGGCGCATTCAGCAAGACAGGAACAAATTCCCTTAATGTCGTGCTGCATCTATTGCCTTTAGACATTTTGGCCAAACAGTCAGCTGCAACAACGGCTGTGCGGTTGCGCGAACTATCGCTGTGGTCGGAAAAAGGTTACGGTCACAGTTCTGTCCTCAAAATAATGCCAGATGTGCCTAACGTAGTGGATTACACTTTGGCGAGTCCACTTTTCGACAAAAAGTTTGAGACTCTAATCCCCAACAGTGAGGCGTGGTGCACACACACCCCGGGGAATAAAGAATATATAGATTTCTACACTGATGGCTCCAAATTGGATGGACAAGTGGGGTTCGGAGTATATTCTAATGATCTGGAACTTCGAATAGCGAAAAGATTACCTAATCACTGTAGTGTTTTTCAGGCTGAAATATTAGCAATAAGAGAGGTGGCGAATTGGCTGAGAAGTAATGTTCCAAAAAATGTGGGCATTAATATATACTCAGACAGTCAACCTGCAATAAAATCCTTGGACTCTGTGTTCCTCAACTCGAAAACGGCCATCGACTGCCGCAAATCTCTCAATGAGATGGCTGAGCAGTACAATATTCACCTAATATGGGTGCCTGGCCATAGGAACATACCGGGGAACTGTGAAGCGGATGAGTTGGCAAGGCTAGGGACTACCTTACATATTCCAGGGGAACTAGAATTTGTTGGTATGCCCCTAGCTACCTGCAAGCTCATGCTACGTGAGAAGGCTGTTATGATGGCAAATGTTCGATGGGAGAATTGCAAGGGTTGTAACGACACCAAGCAAATATGGCCCCATTTCAACTTAAACCGCACACTAGATATGATAATGTTCTCGAGACGTCAGATATCACTCCTGATATCTGCTATAACGGGTCGCTGCCTGATAGGCGATTTTGCAAAAACTATTGGCCCGAAGTATAATGACTATTGTATGAGCTGTCATGATGCGGAGGAAAAAGAATCAATTAAACACCTCTTGTGTGAGTGTCCTGCATTTTGTGTAAAGCGCAAGCAACTTTTAGGAGCATATAGCTTCAGATTACTCGCGGATCTGGAAAACGTTAACTTAAGCAGTCTGCTACTGTTTTTGGAACAATCTGGTTGGTTCAACAAAGAAAAATAATCAAGAAGGTTCAGCGGTTAAAACTAGAAGTGCCCATATGTAATAGGTACTTTTAGTTAATGTGGTATCACAATGGACTGAAAAGTCTAAGTGAGCCTGAATCTTAATCGGGCTGCCACTTTAACCTAACCTAACCTAATCTTTTAATTAAGCTAGAAACATTAAGTCAATGATTGATTTTTTTTTTAATTTTCAACTAAAAAATTAATTAATACAATTAACTTTTTAATCAAACTCGAAGAAAAAGACAGTTAAAAAAGTGTGGATATATTTTTTAAATTCTTAATTAAAATTTTTTGAAACTATAAAATTTTGAATCAAAAGGATTAAAAATAGTCACATAAAGTGATTGAAATATAGTATAGCGATTGCAAATAGTTTCGTTTTTAATTAAAAAATTAATTGAATTTTGAAATCAACATCAATTAAAAATATGATTGAATGAAGTAAAAAAGAAGTAAGTAAAGTCTAAAGTCGGGCGAAGCCGACTATATCGTACCTTTCACCACTATGTAGACAAACACTTGTGTTACCATCTCAACTACTTCAAATTCGCTGGGAGCTATATAAAGGTTTGCATTTCCAGATACAAATACTTTTAAAGGAGACAATTTTTTGTACTTCTACAAAAACTCTAGAATTAAAATTTAAATCGGCTAACGCCCTGGGATGAAACACAATGTTAGTAAACAACAAGTAAGGAAAGTCTAAAGTCGGTCGGGACCGACTATATTATACCCTTCACCACCATGTAGACCAACATTTGTGTTACCATCTCAACTACTTCAAATTTGAAATCGGCTAACTCCCTGGAATGAAACACAATGTTAATAAAAAATATGGGAAATATGAAGCAAGAGAAATTTTAGTGTAATTGTACAAAAGAGCATTTGCGATTTATCAGGCGATACTTATGTATTCGAGATATACGACAATTTGAGTAACATTTACAATTTTTGCTACTCAGCAGTGACAATTTTACAAGGATATTGGTTAGATCTTGCCAAGATATGTGGTCAAGTGTGGGTTGTGATATATTATTTGGTCAAGTCGGGCGACTTGGAGCCTTATTTAAAACTCAACCGTTCTGTGGAAAGTCTGGCATTAGAGTGTTTAAGATGTGACTAAGATATGGGGAAATCATCACAGAATTTTGTGTAAAGTGTGCGAATTTGGCCATATTTGTATAAACCGGAAGAATGAATATATGGAGGCTTTATCTAATTCTGAATCAAATTAGATCAAACTTGACACACTTAAATATCATATTAAATATATTCTCCGTGGAAACTATTATGCAGTCAATTGGAGGAAAATCCCATTGAAAATGAGTCTAAAATATGAAATAATCTACCATATTTTCCTAACTCTGGTGTACATATATATGGGAGCTATATATAATCTGAACCGATTTCGACTAAATTTGACATGTATAGTTAGAATAATAATTCTGCTATCTCTGCAAAATGTTACCTAAATGGGAGTTTAACTTTGGCCCCGTGGTCATTTGAGTGTAAATCGGGCGAAAGATATATATGGGAGCTATATCTAAATCTGAACCGATTTCAACCAAATTTGGCAAACTTACCGATACTGTTAAACGCACTCCTTGTGCAAAATTTGAACCAAATCACGGCAAAACTCTGGCTTTTGAGGCCATATAAGTCCAAATCGGACGAAAGATATATATGGGAGCTATACTTAAATCTGGACCGATTTGGCTAATATTTTACAAGTTTTTCGAGACTCATAAAATATTCCGATGTACGGAATATATCGATTGATAAACACGCCAATTACGACCAGATCGGGGATAAATATATGACAACTATATCTCAATCTGAACCGATTTTTTCCAAAATCAATAGCGATTGTCTTTGTTCCAATAAACGACCCTATGCCAAATTTGAGGACGATCGGACTTAACAGACGGTCATCGCTAAATCGACTCAGAATTTAATTGTAAGACGATCGGTATACTAAACGATGGGCCTTAGACTTTTCCTTCCTGGCGTTACATACAAATGCACAAACGTATTATACCTTGTACCACAGTAGTGGTGAAGGGTATAATTAATTCAAATTTGCTAATGAAATCAATTAATTTTTTAATCAAGTATTTTTTTTTGTTTGATGTTCAGTTAAAACTGTGATTGATACTATAATTTTTGAGATTGAAGACATTTCAATTGAAAAATTTATTGAATCAATTAATTTTGTGATTTAATCTGAAAAAAAATTGTGTGTAGTTAGTATTCATAATTAACTATATTTTAACAATAAAATATCAAACGGCAATTAGTAATAATATTAACTAGACTAGTTGATAGTGGAGATAATCTAGCGAAGAGTTATAATAATTATGAAAGTCAATTGAAAGTTTACAAGTAAAAATAGTGAAACATATATAAAGGGTGGAATTAATAGTGGAAACTTAAAACTACAATATTTTGTTAGAGCATCATGGCTCAAACGTAAAAACAAATGGTAATGTAATAAAGTGTGTTGCTGGGTTGACGAGCAAATACGATATAAATATGTTTAGGTTTACAAAGACGACTTACCAATAAAACTCCTCCGTTGTCATCAGACCTGAAGATAATGGTTGTGTGTTTGATATCGCTGTATATATTAATAAAAATTAATATTCAAATTGTATCGCTCCTCTGGTTAGAATTCTTGTATTGGTGATAATGAAGTATCTAGGTGTGGAAGTTTTAATCATATTTAAATTAAAGATGAGTTCTCCCGATAACTTATGTTTTACTTGCAGTCAACAGAAAGTCCAAAGGAAGAAATGACTTCAGATTCAAGTTGGCGTGCATTGGTGGAGCTTCGTAAGATTCCCTTGAGATGTTATATGATCCTTAGCTCTCTAACAATGGATAATGCGGATTTTAAAACGAACACAAAGAAAAATTGTGGTCACTGCGCCGCCCTTAAGGCGTTCAAAACAAATTAACCAAGTTCTTTCCTTTCTTTTAATATCAAGCAATTTCGAGCAGAAGATAATTCTGGGGGTCGCGGATCCAAATGGAATCCGTGTGCTTTTACAATTAATGATTTTGTTGATATAATGAAATATATCAGTGCAACGATGATTCTTAAAGGGTGATACGGTCAAAATTTGGTCAAGGGAAAACGCGTGTAAATCGGCGAAATCGTTTATTTAAAAAATCAAATTAAATTTCTTTTTCAAGTTCAATTAGTATAAAATTCAGGAAAAATATTCAGTTAGGCTTTCGCTTTTCCAAATCCGAATTGCCGGGCCTCACGCTTGACACCTGCCATCAGATTTTGTACAGCCACCTTGTCCACCTTCTTCGCCGCAGAAAACCAGTTTGCCTTGAACTGCTGCTCATCCTTAGCAGTTTTTTTGGTCTTCTTTAGGTTCCGCTTGACAATAGCCCAGTATTTCTCAGTTGGGCGGAGCTCTGGCGTGTTGGGAGGGTTCTTGTCCTTGGGAACCACCTGCACGTTGTTGGCGGCGTACCACTCCATGGCCTTTTTACCGTAATGGCAAGATGCTAAATCCGTCCAAAACAGTACGGAACAACCGTGTTTCTTCGGGAAAGGCAGCAGACGTTTATTCAAACACTCTTTCACGTAAATTTCTTGGTTGACAGTCCCGGAAGCTATGAAAATGCTGCTTTTCAAGCCACAGGTACAGATGGCTTGCCAAACCAGATATTTTTTTGCGAACTTTGACAGTCTTATGTGCTTGAAAATATCTGCTACCTTTCCCCTTCCTTTTGCCGTATAAGACTCCTCTCCCGGAAGCTGCTTGTACACCGAAAAAAAAGGTTACTATTTTTTATGAAAAATGAACTAACCCATAGTAAGAATGACCATGATTTGGCGCCAAAGATTTTTTTCATCTAGATAAGTTCATGATTTTCTTATAAATTAGTTCATGTATTGCATCGTATTTTAGTTCATTATTACTATGCTGTGGGAAGAATATAGTTAAACTCATTCAAAATATTCCTGCTATCCGGAAAAATTAACAATTTTTTGGGAAACATGTATTAAGAAATTGGTTTGAAATAAACTGTTTGTCGGTATAATTTTCAAAAAAGTAGAGAAATTGAGGAATCAAAAGTACAAAAAGCCTGTATACAACTAAGAAATTTTTCGTACAAAATAAGTCAATTTTCTATAACCACCAGTATTTTATTTCAAAGAATTATTATTATATTACACAAAACTATGGCTTATGATATACAATAAAGGAAATATTTTTATTAGTACGTTGGACGCATTTACTTGTCGGTAGTTAGTAATTGCTTCTTCAAAAGAGTAATATTCTATGTTATTAGGACTAAACTAATTAATTTAAATGTCCATGTTTTCTATCCATATGAAAGATATATGTGGCATAAGTTGCTGTATTCAATTGAATTGTCCAATTTCATCGATTTTGGCTAACTTTTGTTGGGCGGATTTGGCTTAGAGGCATCTGAAGTTATACAAAATATAAGAAAAATATTATTAATTAATTAATTCTATCGTTCATATTGATCTTTAACTTACGGTTTTCAAGAGTATTTCCTAGAGCCAATAAGGATATCAGCTTAATTAGTATTAAACAGTAAGAATATTCAAAAAATTACCATTACGAGACCTGTCTACCTGCAAGTGAAAAAAATAATTTTTAATAAATTGAAATTTTGGTTTTATTAAAAACGGACAAAATACCGTTTACAGAAAAACTTACCACATTGAAAAATCCATACAGTAGGTACATTATTGGAATCATATCCATGGACAAATGGGACGTTATTGAAATTATTCTCAGAATATAATTGAAATAAAAAATATTATAAAATGAGACATAATTTCCACTTGTCAGTATAGCATTTAGTATTTAAGGTGGATATTAAGTTCGAGTTTAGCGGCTAAAATTGCAATTTCCATGATAAGTTTTCTTTAATAATCCATTATAAAAAATAATCTTTATAAAAAACTTGATTTGGGCTATTCTCCATCAAGTTATATTTAAATTTGTATCGAAGACGTATAATTTTATACTTTGCTTAGTGATTTATTTTTAATTTTAGCGCCTAAACTCGAACTTAGTACTCACCTGTAGGAATTGCTGTAACATAAAAAATATAGATTCAAAAAAATTGTTGCTTCTCGACCTGTGATCCAGATGTAGAATAAATATAAATCATCCTATTACCACTCATGTTGTATATTTTTTATGTAAATCAATTTAAAATCCGCACTAATTTTAAACTAACATATTAACAGAAATATACAGTTCCTTAATCTGTTATTTGTTTTTTTATCAATAAAAAGCGTTTTTGATTCCTCTAACATCACATCATTCACTTCTCAGTTTCTAAAATGTTTCGAAATAAATGTATTTTCATTAATAAACACCAATACCGCACGTACAATTTTGCAAAATTAAATCCACGTGTGCACTTCATAAATGCATCAACATAACTGAATGTAGCAATAAAACTCAAAGACACAAATAGTCATAAAGGATACATACCGTAAAGAAAAACAACTCCACACACACACACACGATCCCTTTCTGATCTCGCTATTGCAAGAAAACAGCTCTCATCACAAAAGATACCAACAACACACAAGGAACATTCCATTGTCTCTAGAATCAAAACAACCAACAACAGCATAAATGACGCAATAACAAACACAAACAATCATACGCAGTGTTGCCAGTATTTTCCGAGCTCTTGTCCCCAAAATGGATCGCTTTTATCCCCAAAAATCCCCAATTTAATTTAAAATTCCCCATAAAAATCCCCAAGAAATTTTTGGCAAGTTTTTTAATTAAAATAAATAAAATAAAAATGTGCAATTGAATGAAGATTTCACAACACAAAACCAGGAAACGGGTGCTCATTGGTATAAAGAGTCATCGAGTCATCTTAAGCAAATCCTCGCTCGAGAAATAAAAATGGGAGTTCGGTCAACATATAGTCAAGAAATAAAATTGACTTATCGATCAAAATGCGTTGCTGTCCCGATATGAACTCTACTCTGTATGTGGGGGATATGGGATACATGTTCAAAATCAGTGATGTACGCATATGAGTCCTTACGAAATAATTTCACAATAGTAAAAAATTTCTTAGGAAAGAGAGTAAATTGTAAAGAAGCTCTTGGGCCACCCAAATAAATTCCGTGGAATAAAGAGGAGGAAAGTTTTTTTTATTTTTTTTGAGAATCTCTGTACTTCGTTAAGGCTTTTTTTAAGCATGTAAAGAATTTCATATAAACCATAGTTCTTACTGTGATAATTACTCGTATACTGAACAAATATCGAAAATTCCCCACAAAAATCCCCAAATTTGTGGAAATTCCCCACCAAATCCCCAAGTCCCCAACTCAAAAATTTTGTCCCCATCGACGAAAAAATATCCCCGATTTGGGGAAAAATCCCCAATACTGGCAACACTGATCATACGAGATATACACAAAATGTCTCTAAAAACTCCCTCGCATGATGCACTCACATTTTCCAGTAGCACGTTTATTGATTAGTAGGAATTCTATCTATAAGTTAAGGTAAAATATATACCAAATCTATGAGGAATCTATAAAAATTATATACACCTGTCAAGGATTATATTAACTAATTTTTATTCTATTTTAACTAAAATTTTCAATGTGAGTAAAAACACTCCAACATATAATAAAAAGGGAAATAATCTGTAGGTAGTCATCGTACGAATCGGTAATGTCGTTAAGTTAATTTTTACTACAAAAATTTTTTTCCATACAAAATTTTGTCTTAGTAAATTGTCCACATTTCGTAGTAAGATTTTTATATTGCCCATGTATTTTTATAATAGAATCAACGATGCATTAACTACTGTGTTGGAAATTTATTTAAGGAAAAATCCTTCCCATTTCGTAGTTAGTGAACTAAAAAACATTTACTGAATTTTTATAAGTTTTGCTTTAGCTAAGTTAATTTTCGTTGTGGTTACGAAAAATGAACTATATTACAGTAAATTTGTTGAACTATGTGGAAAAAAAGTGTCTTGTAAATTTAAGGACCATTTTGATCCTTAAATTTACAAGACACTTTTTTTTCTGTGTAGTCGGCTTTGACGTAGGTTTCGTCGTCCATTACCACGCAGTCAAACTTCGTCAGCATCGTCGTGTACAGCCTCCGGGATCGCGCTTTGGCCGTCGTATTTTGTTTATCATCGCGATTTGGAGTCACTACCTTCTTGTAAGTCGATAGTCCGGCTCGTTTTTTGGCTCGATGCACAGTTGTAGACGATACACCCAGCTTATTTGCGGCATCTCGGAGAGGTTACACGGATGAAAAAGACTGTTTTTCATATGTTTGGCTATAAACATTATATGTTTGGAATACAAATTTTTAAACACAATATTTTTGAGTGCAAGCATATAATGTTCATAAACTAGCATAACATGTTTGGGACATATATGTTAATATGTTAGAACATATTATGTTTGGGACATAAAATGTTTGTAAATATAATATGCTTGGATGCAAACATATATTAATTTAGAAATAGCCTATAAACATATATGTGTTTAGTAGCTTGGAGCGCTATTAAACTGGGAGCGATATTGAATTAAGTTGGTGGTTGTTGCTTGTTATTACAAAATTAACATTTTATTTTTCCTTGGGCAATTGATCTGCTACTTCTTTGATCCTTACAAACTGTGTGGTCCGCTGTTCGAATCCCCGTCCGGCAAAAGGTAAAATTAAAATAAAAAAAAAATCATAAAATTGAATAATTTCTTCTACAATGTTTGTATCACAGAAAAAAGTGCCAAGAACTAAAAAATCTCGTGGAAGTGAGAAAGATGTGGGGGAATATACAATTAGGCAGAAACAAAATTTTGAGCATTCAGGTCGAAAACCTATGTTGTTAGCACCTATATTACCTGTTTATTTTCATAATTCATTATGATTGTAAATATATAAATAAATAAATAAAATTTTGAGCACAATATTATTTGGGAGAATTTTTTTAAGCATATAATATTTTTGGGTGCAAAATGCTTCCAAACATATTATATGTTCACATAATAACATATTGTTTTTTGGAAGACAACATTATTGAATTTGGATGCAAAAATACAAAATGTTTGGAACTTAGAGTACCCAAACATATATTGTTTAGACCAATATGCTTTCAAACATATTATATATTGGAAGAGATCAAACATATAAATGTTTGGGCAATACCCAAAAATGTATATGCTTGAAGCAAAATATGTTTGGGAGTATATGTTACAGAAGCGATTTTTTGTGAGCGTGTAGGGTTTCGCTTGAAACTACCGGCAACTCTCTTTGTCGTCTCAGCGGCTTCCGGTTTTCGATTTCCCCCTGATCCAGACTTCCTGGCTGTCGACAAACTTTCCCCAAACACTTTAATTACATTTGTAACGGTTGATTTGGCAACTTTTAGCAATTTTGCCAGCTTTGCGTGCGAGTAGCTCGGATTTTCGCGATGCGCGAGCAAAATTTTGATACGCTGCTCTTCTTGCTTGGACGGCATTTTGACAACTGAAGAGTGAATTCCAAAATCAAAATAAATGCAAAATTGAAAGAAATACGTCAAGTTTATATTGACCCTTTACCAAATTATCTTATCGCGGTAATAGCTTTGTGGTTTTATAAAAAGGAAGACTTTGGGTTTTTTTCTTTCTTTTCTCTAACAAAAGTTTAAACTTTTCCTTCTGAGAGTTTGAATGTAATGAATATTTTCTCAAACGTCAATTATAAATCAATTGCTGTTTAGCCTACTTGATATAAAATTTTAAATTTATAAAGAAAAATTTATTAAAGTGGTTGTTAACGCGACTGCCGCCAATGAATCTTGCGGGTATTAATACATCTTTAAATGGAACAAAAAATAAAACAAAGCATAATTCTCCTGTTTAAGATTGAATACTTTTATGTTGTAAAATTGTATGCTTTTATCTTTTAAAATCGATGATCAGAGTAAAATCCCATATATGTTTTGTCTTTAACACATAAAACGTCAGTGGCACAAATAAAACTTTCCGTTATGGAGACCTGTGGTTTGAGTTTTGATTTGTTCCAATTCTTTTTTCGTAAAATATAAAGCTATATATATAAATATAAAACGTAAATGTTTTCGTTTTGTTTTCTTATATGAAGATCTTCACTCAGTGACATACGCATATATGGTCGCATCGCCTGAAAGGTTATTGTGAATGAACAATGTATGTGTGTCTATAGAATTACAGTCGAATCTCGGTTTTACGGATGCTATATTGTCAGGCCTTATTTATAACAATATTTAATAAAACTTCGTTAAATCGATCGGATATTTAAAAGTAAACATTTATTAAAATTTGATAATTTATAATCCTAAAAAAAGAAATTCATAAATATTTCGACAAATTAAAATATTTAAATTAGTGCTTAGACAATTTTACTTAAAATACTTGTTGACGGAAATATTCATATCCCACAACCAAAAATTTATAGCTAGTCATCCTAACCAAATTAGCTAATCAGCTTTCAAATGACATTTTTGCTATGAGAGTTTAAATGATCGTGAAAATAATCATGATCATGATTTTCGTTCTTTTGGCTTCTTCAAAGATTACATCGATTTGCGTATTGAGTCAAAAGATTTTCGTCTCGTATGTTGTCAGAATGATAGGAAAGAAAATGAAGAAAAATACTGTAATGACTGATATGTAATGCAAGCAAGTAAAGCGCTATATTTTTATACACTTCACCACTACTGTGATACAGGGTATAATTTGGTGAATTTGTATGAAACGGTAAGAAGGACCACTTTGAGACACATCGTTTAGTATACCAATCGTCTAAGAACTAAATTGTAAGTCAATTTAGAGATGTTGTCTGTCTGTTCATGTATTTTTGTGTTCACAGTATAGCTCACTGTTTAAGTTTGATAATACCCATATTTAGCATAGGGTCTTTGGCTCAAAAACATTCACTATTGATTTAAAAAAAATCAGTTCATAGTTAAATATAGCTGCCATATATATCTTTCGCCCGATATGCTCTTAATTGTTCCCAAAAGCTAAAACTTAGCCTTGAATTTCTTCACATTTTGTACAAGGATTACAATTAATAGTATCATGAAGTATGCTAAATTTTATCGAAATCGGTTCCGATTTATATATAGCTCCCACATATATGACGAGTGCCATCTATTATTTTTCCCGTTGAGAAGGCTTTCATTCAGATATATTGTTGAATTAACAATTTTATGAAATTAATATGCCTGTCACCACTTTTACTCGATTTTTCGCGTTATCGCTTGTGTATCGAGATTGCACTCAGAAAGACATGCCGTCTTTTCCGCCTGATTCCAAAGATTTACACAATTGATGTTGGTATTGATTCAGAGTCAAAGAAGTGTAGATTTGTTGCAAGGACAAATTTACGACTCAATTCTCTTTTAAGTTAAAGTTTTGCGTACTTAATTCTAGGAAACAAAGTTTAATTTGTTCGTTTTTTTATACCCTCCACCATAGGATGGGGGTATATTAACTTTGTCATTCCGTTTGTAACACATCGAAATATTGCTCTAAGAACCCATAAAGCATATATATTCTGGGTCGTGGTGAAATTCTGAGTCGATCTGAGCATGTCCGTCCGTCCGTCTGTTGAAATCACGCTAACTTCCGAACGAAACAAGCTATCGACTTGAAACTTGGCACAAGTAGTTGTTATTGATGTAGGTCAGATGGTATTGCAAATGGGCCATATCGGTCCACTTTTACGTATAGCCCCCATATAAACGGACCCCCAAATTTGGCTTGCGGAGCCTCTAAGAGAAGCAAATTTCATCCGATCCGGCTGAAATTTAGTACATGGTGTTAGTATATGGTCTCTAACAACCGTGCACACATTGGTTCATATCGGTCCACTTTTACGTATAGCCCCCATATAAACGGACCCCAAATTTGGCTTGCGATCGCTCTAAGAAAAGCAAATTTCATCCGATTCGGCTGAAATTTGGTACGTGGTGTTAGTATATGGTCTCTAACAACCATGCAGAAATTGGTCCACATCGTTCCATAATTATATATAGCCCCCATATAAACCGATCCCCCGATTTGGCTTGCGGAGCCTCTAAGAAACGAAAATTTCATCCGATCCGGCTGAAATTTGGTACATGGTGTTGGTATATGTTCTCTAATGACCATGCAAAAATTGGTCCATATCGGTCCCCATATAAATCGTTCCCTAGATTTGATCTCCGGAGTCTCTTGGAGGAGCAAAATTCATCCGATCCGGTTGAAATTTGCAACGTGGTGTTAGTATATAATATCCATGCCAAAATTGGTCCATATCGGTCTATAGTTATATATAGCCGATCCCCAATCACACAAAAACTGGTCCATATCGGTCCATATTCATGGTTGCCACTCGAGCCAAAAATAATCTACCAAAATGTTATTTTTATGGAAAACATTGCCAAAATGTTATTTCTATAGAAATTTTTGTAAAAATTTTATTTCTATAGAAAATTTTGTCAAAATTTTATTTCTATAGAAAATTGTGTCAAAATTTTATTTCTATAGAAAATTTTTTCCAAATTTCATTTCTATAGAAATTTTTTTCCAAATTTTACTTCTATAGAAAATGTTGTCAAAATTTTATTTCTATAGAATCTTTAAACTTAAATATATACATATTTAATCGGCCTTTTTTAGTTTAATATATACTACGTATGGATTACCTGGTAATTTAGAAGACGGTGTTAGGAAGTTTTAAGATACCTTGTCATCGGCAAGTGTTACCGCAACCCAAGTAATTCGATTGTGGATGACAGTCTTCAGTAGAAGTTTCTACGCAATCCATGGTGGAGGGTACATAAGCTTCGGCCTGGCCGAACTTACGGCCGTATATACTTGTTTCTCTTCATGTGCTATCAGAGTTCTTTAAAATCAAGTTGCCGACAACTTATATTTCTAAGTTCGGAATCGACTACAAGTAGAAATTATGCTAAGTTTCAAGTAATAGTTTTTAAAATAAAGTGTTGAAAAAAACTCCTATTTTTAAACGCTGTTTTTGCTTTGTAGTAAAGATGCAAAAGGGCAACGGGCAAATGATTTAATTAATTTTGAAGAATTTTTCTGAAGCCAAGTTGACCCTATTCAAATAAAATTTTCTTTCGTTTTGGGATACGCAATTTTGGCTCTACGAAATAACGCCCCAATTAAATAAATACAGATAACAAAAACAACCTTTTTTGGGACTTTATTTCATTTTCTTGGAGCTTTGTTTCATTTTTTTAGGATTAGGATTTTAGTTCATAATGAAATAACGTCAAATAATAATATCCCAAAAATATCAATCCCATGGCTGCGGGTTCTTCGTACCGGAATGACCCGATGGATCCCACCCAATGGCCAGCTGCTGCCACATCAGTGTATATGTTGTTTTGTTCGTATTTTTGTGTTGGAGAAGGTGCATCTCGGGGAGGCTTCTCCTTTTGCTGTTGGTTCGAGCTGTTCAGTCTGCTGAAACCTGATCCACCACCGTTCGGTTTCGATGAGGTGTAACCGGTGTTTGGAGTGGGTGCATATCCGGAATTGCTCCGGCCTAACATCGCTGCGGGAGTATAGTCATACTGACTACGTGGCAGGATGCTGTGCCAACGACAGCAGCAGTGGGTCGTCAGACTATGCGACTCCCCGATATCTCCCGTACAATAATATTCTCCGCCGCAGCATCTAACTCCCAATATTGTTGTACCGTTTTGCAATTTAATTTCAACGGGCTCCGAAGTAAGTCACTAATCGTTGACTTTATTAATCGGAAAACGATAAGGGTCGCGGCGATCCAGGAAACTAAGCTGAATTCCACCTGCAGCCTACGCCATTGTGATGGATACAATGTGCTACGAAAGGTTCGTACAAGAAGTGGAGATGGTGGCCTGGCGTTCATATTACACCGTTCTGTGCAGTATAGACATATCCCGCTTGTGCCAGACACTAGTGACCCGTACATGGAATGTATCGAGGAAGCAGTCAAGTCTGCCGAGATAGAGCTATATAATTTGTATATACCGCCGGTTGGTAGCTGTGCTCCAGGTTATAGCCCAAACATTGAGTGGCTGTTGTGCAGGCGTAACCGATTGGTGCTAGGAGACTTTAATGTCCACCATGAATTTGGTATTCTCACTTAGGTAATGACCAGAGAGGCATATCTTTGGCAGAGCAGAGAGCAGTGGTTATAGCCCAAATATTGAGTGTCTATTGTGCGGGCATAACCGGTTGGTGCTAGGAGACTTTAATGCCCACCATGAACTTTGGCATTCTCTGCTAGGTAATGACCAGAGAGGCATATCTTTGGCAGAGCAGAGAGATGACTCCACATTTTGCACGTTGAACGAAGAGGCCCCCACGAGAATTATGGGTGATTGCAGCAGTTCGCTAGATTTATTTTTAGCGTCGCCTGGTCTGATAAATGACGTTTACTGGTAACTCGTTATTTCATTGGGATCTGACCATCTCCCCATAATGCTCACCATTAATCGACCCTCCGATTTCATAACCTCTGAACGCCGGACGTTTATCATTCAAAAGAAAGGCAACTGGGAAGGCTTCAGAGAATACACAGATCGCCGTTCCAGTGAGCTCCCGCCACCTCTCACGTTAATTTTGCCCAGGCAGCGCAGCAGTCGCTCTCTCCATACCCGCTGGCCGAATTGCCCAAGTTAGGCCCAACTTCACAGCCGAAGTGGCGGGACTCGTTGACGAGCGTGATGAACGCCGTCGTGCTAACCCTGCGGATCCTAGAACTGAACTGAATCTACAGATCAGTAAGATAGTCGACGAGCACAAGCGGAACACTTAGAGCACCTGAAGCAATGTAACTTAGGCACACGAACAGGTAAGTTGTGGTGAACAGTGAGAACTCTCTCGAACCCCACCACAAGGGATGATGGGATCGCAGCCACCTTTAGTGACTGATCCGAAGAGATGCGCCAGATTTATCAACGACCAGTTTTTCGAGCATCCCGAGAGTGATGACACACCACAATTTACCACAGCCGAAGTTACTAATGTCATCAACAGCGCGAAACCATCCAAGGCGCTGGGACCCGACGGAATGCTGAAGCATCTGGGTTACTGGGAGTTGAGTACCTGACCAGACTCCTCTATTTGTCCTTGGAATCTCTCAATATACCCGATGTCTTGAAGATGGGTAGGGTGATTCCACTACTGAAGCCAGGCAAATATTCGAATAAAGGTGAATCGTACAGACCGGTATCCCTTCTCTCGCCAGTAGCCAAGACACTTGAGGCACTACTCCTCCCCAGCCTTGTGCAGAATTTTCCAGCTGCCCACCATCAACATGGATTCCGTAAGGTACATAGCACGACGACAGACTTGCATGCCATTTCAGCAAACATTAATATACGTGTCACAGGACGGTACTCGTGCCTCTTGACGAATCGAAGGCATTCGATACGGTCAACTATGCCACACTATTCGAAAATACGTCCGGCATACTCCGAAGGAGGCGATACGCAATTTTTAGGCATTGTTTCATTTTCTTTTGGTGCATTTTTCATTGGTGCGTTATTTCGTAGAGCCCACAATTTTAGGTCGAATCTTTTACCTACAAGGTTTTGTCCTTCATTTATCGACTTTTGGACAAGGAAAAATCTTTATATCAGAGAAATGCGCCTTCTATGTTATGCAAAAATCGGATTGGTATTTAAAGACATGAAATCTTTGGCCTGGGGACAATATCTGTTTCGGTGTAGCAATCAGAATCTATCCCAATCAAGTTCAAGGAAAAAACATCTAATTTTGTCATTTTTATCTATTTTATATTCTATATCGGAATCATCATAGAGTCCACTTCTGGTAAAGATCTACCGGAATTTGTGCAGTGATATTTCTTAAAAATTAAAATTATATTAAATTTCTTTATGAATTTATTTTATTTTCATAATAATAAACATATTTGTTAACTATTCTTATATCTAAATGAGATTGTAATCGATGAACACGTACTCTTTTCTTCTCTCCAATTTGCTACTTAGACTATTTTTTACCCGCATGCGGATAATAATCGTAATACCATGCATTAGGTCCTACAGTATCAATAGGTTGCTCAGTTTGACTTGATTGTGCATACAATGGGAACTTATGCTTATTAGCAGGGTAACCTGTATACATGCTTATGACATAGGGCCATATCCGAATATTATTTGGATCTCGGTGATAATAAGGCCATGACGGTAAGGGAGCGGGTGTTGTAGTGGTTGGTAGCGGCGAAAATGTGGGGCCAATGTTGAATGGTGGAGGTGTGTAGAAATTGTATGGATATCCATAAAATCGTTGACAATGAAGTGGCTAAAAAATTAACAAAAAAAAGAAATGAAAATTTGTTTAATCGCATTTTATTGAAACACATGAAACTGTTCACTAAGTGAAGTCTCTCTTAACAATACGGTATGCCCGATTCTGCTTAGCGAAAATAATGCTATGGGGGACATTACTTGAAAAGAAACTTTTTGTTCAGCTTTTCAAAAATCGGACAAAGAGGAGGTGTCAAAGGACCACATATCGAAAAGCCATCTGGGTACGTGACTTCACTTCCTAACCTCCCTTCGTTCCCCTTATATTTCAAGTAAATCGTTGAAGTTTAGATTTGTCTCCATTCTTTTAAAAAAGGGACGTTCCTTCCACGATCAAATATCGAAAAACAAAGTAGCGGATTTTAGTCTGCGGACCATACTCAACATTCTCCTGAAATTTTCAAGAAGACATCACCCCTAACCTTCCCTAAAAATGTCAACCCAATCGGAGAACTTAACCCAAATTTCCAAAAAATCGGTCAAGAGGGGGGTCCCCTCCCCATCCAAATACATATCGAAATACGCACTAACTTATAATACCCTGTTCCACAGTGTGGCGCAGGGTATAATTAGGTACCACATACTAATTACATATTTCACGTTCTCTGTAAACTTCAAGTAAATCGGAGAAGTTTAGATTTTTTCACTGCACTTTCAAAAACTCGTGAAACGGAGAAGTCCCCCTCTCCCAGCATATATCGAAAAATAATGTAGCTGACATTTTTCTAGAAGCCACCCCTGGGTTTTGTGTTAATTCATTTATTCATAAGTGGCACGTGGTTTTATGTGAACACAAAAAAGGAAAGTGTAATTGAAAAATATACCTGTTTTTTGTTCTGCATTTTGTTATATGGATCATTTATTTTTATTTGCAGTTACATGATGTCTGCGTTTGTACATTTGATGGGCACACGATGTAAATATGGAATGATTACTTATTGTTGAAATTGAAATAAAATAGTGTGTGTAAAAATATGTGATGTTTGCTTACGCGACATTATAAATGCAAACAAACAATGAATTAGTTTATAAATAAATAAAAACAAATAAATATAGTTAATCTTGTGTTTTCTTTTCTCAAGTGGCGTCCTTTTTTCAACGCTGAAAAAAGTTTTTTCATAAAGATCAAAACATTTTAGGTTGTGACCATGTTCTTTTAACTAGAAGAAAAACATTTTGAATGAATACCAAAACATTTTAAATCGTGACCATTGTCTTTTCATTCAAACAAAATTCTTTTTATCAATATAATAACATTTTAGATGAGGACAATTATATTTTTCTTAGAACCATGTTCACTGATCCAACATGGTTGCAGGTTAAAATGTTACATGGTCGCCGCAAATATAGCTCTTATCATATTATTTTGCTCTTCGAATATGATTGTGACAATCATGTTTTTTCTCTGCGTGTGGGTCTAAAATGTGTAACAGTCTACCATATTTCCCCAACTCTGGTGTATGTATATATGGGAGCTATATATAATCTGAACCGATTTTGACTAAATTTGGCATGTATAGTTAGAATAATAATTCTGCTATCTATGCGAAATTTCACGTAAATGGGAGTATAACTTTGGCCTCCCTGGTCATATAAGTGCAAATCGGACGGAAGATATATATGGGAGCCATATCTAAATCTGAACCGATTTCAACCAAATTTGGCACAATTACCGATACTACTAAATGTACTCTTTGTGCAAAATTTGAGGCAAATCACGGCAAAACCCTGGATTTGAGGCCATATAAGTTCAAATCAGACGAAAGATATATATGGGAGCTATATCTAAATCTGAATCAATTTTGACCATATTTGGCACATATCGTTAAAAGTACCGCTTGTGCAAAATTTGAAGTAAGTCAGGGCAAAACTCTGGCTTTTGAGACCATATAACTCCAAATAGGGCGAAAGATATATATGTGAGCTATATCTAAATCTGAACCGATTTTAACAAAATTTTACACACTTAACGATACTATTAAACGTACACCTTGTGCAAAATTTGAAGCAAATCCCGGCAAAACTCTGGCTTTTGTTGCCATATAAGTTCACATCGGACGAAAGATATATATGGGAGCTATATCTAAATTTGAACCGATTTCAATCAAATTTACCAAGCATTGGTAGAATGTCAATTCTACCCTCTGTGCAAAATTTCACGAAGATCGGTTGTAAACTTTGGCCTCTGTGGTCATATGAGTCTAAATCGGACAAAAGAGATATATGGGAGCTATATCTAAATCTGAACCGATTTGGCTGATATTTTGCAAGATTTTCGAGATTCATAAAATATGTGGATGTACGGTATTTCAAGAAAATCGGTTGATAAACACGCTAACTATGGCGAAATCGGGTATAAATATATATGGCAGCTATATCTAAATCTGAACCGATTTTTTCCAAAACCAATAGCGATTGTCTCTGTCCCAACAAACGGCCCTATACCAAATTTGAGGATGATCGGACTTAAATTGCGAGCTGTACTTTGTGCACAAAATTACATATACAGACAGACGGACAGACAGACAGACAGACAAACAGACGGACATCGCTAAATCGACTCAGAATTTAATTCTAAGCCGATCGGTATACTAAAAGATATACACTATTTCTTGGCGTTACATACAAATGCACAAACTTATTATACCCTGTGCCACAGTAGTGGCGAAGGGTATAAATATGGGAAACATTTAAATCTGAAGCAATTTTAAGGAAACTTCGCAAAAGTTTATTTATGATTTATCGCTCGATATATATGTATAGACGTTTAGGAAAATTAGAGTCATTTTTACAACTTTTCGACTAAGCAGTGGCGATTTAACAAGGAAAATGTTGGTATTTTGACCATTTTTGTCGAAATCAGAAAAACATATATATAGGAGCTATATCTAAATCTGAACCGATGTCAACCAAATTTGGCACGCATAGCTACAATGCTAATTCTACTCCCTGTGCAAAATTTCAACTAAATCGGAACAATAAATTGGCCTCTGGGGGCAAATGAGTGTAAATCGGGCGAAAGCTATATATGGGAGCTATATCTAAATCTGAACCGATTTGACTGATATTTTGTAGGTTTTTCGAGACTCATAGAATATTCGGATGTACGGAATTTGAGGAAGATCGGTTGATATACACGCCAATTATGACCAGATCGGTGAAAACTATATATATGGCAGCTATATCTAAATCTGAACCGATTTTTTCCAAAATCAATAGGGATCGTCTTTGAGCCGAAACAGGACCATATACCAAATTTTAGGACAATCGGACTAAAAGTGCGAGCTGTACTTTGCACACAAAAATACACCAACAGACAGACAGACGGACAGACAGACGGACAGACAGACAGGCGGACATCGCTAAATCGAATCAGAATTTAATTCTAAGCCGATCCGTATACTAAAAGGTTGGTCAATGATTTCTCCTTCTTGGCATTACATACAAATGCACAAACTTATTATACCCTGTACCACAGTAGTGGTGAAGGGTATAAAAATATGTGAAACATTTAAATCTGAAGCAATTTTAAGGAAACTTCGCAAAAGTTTATTTATGATTTATCGCTCGACATATATGTATTAGAAGTTTAGGAAAATTAGAGTAATTTTTACAACTTTTTGACTAAGCAGTGGCAATTTAACAAGGAAAATGTTGGTATTTTGACCATTTTTGTCGAAATCAGAAAAACATGTATATGGGAGCTATATCTAAATCTGAACCGATTTCAACCAAATTTAGCACGCATAGCTACAATACTAATTCTACTCCCTGTGCAAAATTTCAACCAAATCGGAGCAAAAAAATTGGCCTCTGTGGTCATATGAGTGTAAATCGGGCGAAAGCTATATATGGGAGATATATTTAAATTTGAACCGATTTCAACCAAATTTGGCACGCATAGCTACAATGCTAATTCTACTCCCTATGCAAAATTTCAACTAAATCGGAGTTAAAAATTGGCCTCTGTGGTCATATGCGTGTAAATCGGGCGAAAACTATATATGGGAGATATATCTAAATCTGAACTTGACTATAGTACTAATTGTTCTTCTTGTGCAAAATTTTAAGAAAATTAGGGTAAAACTCTGGTTTAGGGGCCATATTAATGCATATCGGGCGAAATATATATATATATATATATATATATATATATATATATATATATATATATATATATATATATATATATATATATATATATATATATATATATATATATATATATATATATATATATATATATATATATATATATATATATATATATATATATATATATATATATATATATATATATATATATATATATATATATATATATATATATATATATATATGGGAGCTATATCTAAATCTGAACCGATTTCTTCCAAAATCAATAGGGTTCTTCTGAGCCAGAACACATACTTGTGCCAAATTTGAAGTCGATTGGACTAAAACTGCGACCTAGACTGTGATTACAAAAATGTGTTCACGGACAGACGGACATGGCTATATCAACTCAGGAGCCCACCGTGAGCATTTTTGCCAAAGACACCATGTGTCTATCTCGTCTCCTTCTGGGTGTTGCAAACATATGAACAATGTGGCGCAGGGTATAAAAATTTGTATATACATAAAGCAAACGTATAAGCAAAAAAAAAAAAAAACAATTCATTATTCAAAAATATCATGGTTTCAAAATCATGGTTTAAAGTTCATAAACAAATGAAAACCCGTTACGTTGATAGCACAAAGAAGATTGTGCTCATTCCCTCACATAATTTTCACTTCCACGAAATTTTTAGTTCTTGGCACCTTTTTCTGTAATACAAATAATGTTGAAGAAATTATTCAATTTTATAATTTTTTTTTAATTTTACCTTTCGCCTGGACGGAGAATCGAAACGAGGACCATACAATTTGTAAGCTAACACACTATCCACTGGGCTACGTAGCTGTTAAATTATCGTTATACGTTACATTTATATAGCATAGTTTGCAGCGCCCACGAGCCCATGCAAACATAATATTATTTAACAGAAACATACATTTGTTGGCCACGTGGAGCAGTGGTTAGCATGTCTGTCTTGCATGCAAAGGGTCGTGGGTTCAATCTCTGCTCCGACCGAACCATTTTTATACCCTTCACCACTACTGTGGTACAGGGTATAAAAAGTTTGTTTGTTTGTCATAGACCAACCTTTTAGTATACGGATCGGCTTAGAATTAAATTCTGAGTCGATTTAGCGATGTCCGTCTGTCTGTCTGTCTGTCCGTCTGTCTGTTGATGTATTTTTGTGTGCAAAATACAGCTCGCAGTTTTAGTCCGATTGTCCTAAAATTTGGTATAGGGTCCTGTTTCGGCTCAAAGACGATCTCTATTGATTTTGGAAAAAATCCGTTCAGATTTAGATATAGCTGCCATATATATTTTTCACCGATCTGGTCATAATTGGCGTGTATATCAACTGATCTTCCTCAAATTCCGTACATCCGAATATTTTATGAGTCTCGAAAAACTTGCAAAATATCAGCCAAATCGGTTCAGATTTAGATATAGCTCCCATATATAGCTTTCGCCCGATTTACACTCAATTGCCCTCAGAGGCCAATTTTTTGCTCCGATTTAGTTGAAATTTTGCACAGGGAGTAGAATTAGCATTGTAGATATGCGTGCCAAATTTGGTTAACATTGGTTCAGATTTAGATATAGCTCCCATATATATGTTTTTTCTGATTTCGACAATAATGGTCAAAATACCAACATTTGCCTTGTTAAATCGCCTAAACTTCTAATACATATATATCGAGCGATAAATCATAAATAAACATTTGCGAAGTTTCCTTAAAATTGCTTCAGATTTATTAGATATTTTTTTACTAACGACATAAATTTTGAGTCTATAGATTTTGTAGAAGTCTATCAAATTCTGTCCAGATCGAGTGATATTAAAATGTATGTATTTGGGACAAACCTTTATATATAGCCCCCAACACATTTAATGGATGTGATATGGTATCGAAAATTTAGATCTACTAAGTGGTGCAGGGTATAATATAGTCGGCCCCGCCCGACTTTAGACTTTCCTTACTTGTTTTTTGTTTTGTTTTTATTTTACACATTTATATTTATACTATATTAAATTTTTATAATGAAACTTCGAAATGTGGGTTATTAAAGATTTACAGTCAGAAAAGAACAGTGCTTGATATAAACGAAGTGGACTGAACTTTTGGATAAAATATTATTTTTTATTGCAAAAATAAGAGTTTTGTACCAAAAAACTGTTTTTGGTATAAAAGTTTGAAATTTTGGAAATAAACATACATAAATAATTTTATAATATACACATATATTTATTTTTTATTTAGGCGTGAACAGTTTTTTACTTGCATTTAACACCATTTTAAATGCATTTAAAACTTATCGTGTTTTGTACTTAATTTCATATTTACTTTTAAGGCCGGTATTAACTGTTTTGCCTTTTACCTTTCTTTAATAATTCATTTTAAAGAAAATAAACAAAACTCGAACTCAATGTCCGCTTTTATATTTGAGGGTGTCCGTCGACTCTTCGTGGACTACTTATTAATAAAGAGGAACTAAACTTTGTTTTTATACATTTTACTGTTTAATTTTTCACTATTTCCTCCTTTTTTCATTTTACTGTCCCAACTCGAAAAAGAGTATAATGCCTTTTCGTTATTTTTATGAAGATCCCTTTGTAATTTTTGTATATATTCCACCGTTTTTTAATTTCCTCTGCCTGAGTATTTTGACTTACTCCTCGTACGTTCCGATTTCTTTTAACGAACCACGAAAAAAATTGTGCCCATAATGCCAAAATGATAAACAAAACACATGTCCACACATACATAAAATGCTGCTCTCAAGGTGAAAACACGTGCTGTGTTTTTTTCAAATGTCTATTATCTTGGTTCCGAATGTCTATTCTCTTCACTCCGAATATTCATTCTAATATTCAAATTAAATAATATTTAGACTTAAGCATATCAAATTTTTGGCCTTATTATAAAACAGTTTTCCGAAACAACATACAAGCGGTTTCACAGAAATTGCTCTCTCGCTGTGTTATGTTGATATCTTTCGTCAACCCTCCCGGATTCCATCTCTGTTTCATTCTCTATACTCTCTCTCTGTCGCTCTCTGAATGAAATATCACAACATATATATGTTTACTCGAAATTTGTAAATTTATATATATTTACATTCACACATATTATTTTTATGAAACATTCATGTCCCAAACATAATATATTCCAACATATTAACATAAGTGTCCCAAACATTTGTTGTTAGTTTAGAAACATTACAGGTTTGCACTTAAATATATTGTGTTTAAAAATTGTGCCCGAAACACATTTTGTTTATATCGAAACATATGAAAAACATATTTTTCTAGCAGTGCACCTCGACAATTGCGTTATATATGCAATATCAATCAGAATTTGTTATCGTTGCAAAAAAACGACGACGTAAATCGAGGGATTGCTGTATAGGAAAACCATCACAGAATTTTTTATGAAATATGAGTATTTTGGCCATATTTGCCTAAACCGGAAGACGATACATATATATGGAGGCTTTATCTACATTTGAACCGATTTTTCAAAAATCAATAGCGATTGTCTTTGACCCAATTTGAGGACGGTCGGACTTAAATTGCGAGCAGTACTTTGCACACAATAATACAAGAACAGACAGACGGACATCGCTAAATTGACACAGACTTCTAAGATGATCGGTATATTAAACGATGGGTCTAATACTGCTCCTTCAAGGCATTACATACAAATGCATATACTTATTATATCCAGAATTTCATGATTATTATATTTTATCGATTTTTTTAATAAACACATAGCCGATCCAGAATATTTTATCAAATTACGTTTCGTCATCTTCAATTTTCTAGACAAAGTGGATTAATAGTATTAACACTAATCGTTTAGATTAATTTTAGTTTTAATTAAACAATAAAAAATTCAACACTTTTGTTTAAATATTTCTTAAACAATATTCTAAACTTTTTAATAATATCCACAGTTCCAAGTGTTTGTATTAAATGCTTTGTTATTGTCGCTATTATTATTACCGAAATATGAGCTAGTACAATAGCAAAATAAACAATCAATAACATTTTCACTGCGATTTTACTACGATAAATTGTGTGTGTTTGTTACTGATAGAATGTTTAAAACAAACTGTTAATGAAAATGCTTCAAACATTTCTATTTATATTAATATTGCATGTCAACTTTCAACCTGCTGCCATTGAACTTTTCCAAGTCTTTGGGTTCAAGCCAATTTCCATATGGCGATAATTTTGTCGTCGCAAACAAATCATAAACAAATTAGTTAAATCCAAAAATAATTGATCTAATTAGACTAAAATGATATGGTACTGAAACAGTACAAATCCAGACTATAGTGTTTTTCATAGGTATTTTATAATATATATTTTTTTATAATATTAATTGTTTTTTTATGTAATTGTGGCGGCAAATTTAATCATCGGAAACTCTTCGATACCAGGAAGCTTTTATATAAAAATTACCATTTTTATTTAGGATTTCTATACGTCATGTTGTGCGAATGCGAAATATTTTTGCAAGCTGGGAGGGAACATGATTGTCACGATCATACTCGAAAAGCAAAATAATATGAAAGGAGCTATTTCTGTGGCAACCATATAACATTTTCACTTGCAATAACATAATCCTTATATAAAATGTTGTAATATTGATAAAAAAAAATTTTGAATTTAAAAAAATCACCATCCTTCTAGAGGCTCTCGAGAGACTCAAGATTGCTCACTACACGACAATATCCTTACTCGAATAGCAATTATACTGAGACCGCATTGCATGAAATAGTCAGCTTTATTGGAAGCTCAATGAATATGCAATTGTGGCTTTTCTAAACATCGAACGGACATACAATAACGTCCATTCGAGTTCGATATTAAATTGTTTAACAACTCTGAATGTAGATCCAGGGATACTGAGTCTGTTAGACGAACTTCAAACGAAGAAACGTATTTCAGCTACTATAGGACAAGCAAACATCCAAGGGTATGCGATACTCCCCAAGGAGGAGTTCTATCACTCTTTGGAATGTTGCTATAAACAATCCTTCTGGTGGCATACGCAGTGGTGGCATGGCTCCAACAGGTCAGGGGAAAATACCCATCCACAATTAGAGACATTATACAGAGAACCATCCGGATGACTGAGAAATGGGCGAGGAAGAATAGTCTAGGGTTAAATCCTGTAAAGCCAGAACGCAAAATTTCCACGGTTAAGCCCATACCATCAGGGAGTATTAAAAAACCTTTGAAATACCTTGGGATTATATTGACAAAATGCTGATCTTTAACCTTAATATTAAAAGGCAAAATGAAAACGAGTAAGTAAAGCAGAAAGTCGGGCGGGGCCGACTATATCATACCCTAAACCACCCCTACTGAATTGCTAAACAAACGCATTTATGGTATAGGTTTTTAAGATAAACCGCATTTCCATATTTAAGAACATTAAGGGTTACATGTTTTTGAGAGTTGTACCACCATCTGAACAGATATGCCTGATATAAGAAGCTATAGTTGATTTTGCATCTACAAAGTTAGTATCCCACTAATATTGGGTCCATTATTAAAAAAGAGGAAATCGCTAAATTAGTGTGGATAATAAATCCAAATTTGTAAAAATCGGGAAATATATTTATGTAAGAGCTACATGTAAGTCTAACTACGATCGAATAATACATCAAAATTTGAGTAACATTGGGTATTATGGCCAAATTTGGGATAATCGGGCGATACATATATATGGGAGCTATATCTAAATCTGAATCGATTTCGATGAAATTTTGCAGATTTGAAGGGTGATGAAATAGACTAGTTTGTGACAAATTTGACAACGATCGGTTAGTAAAAAAGCGAATGGAAGCTATTGATCCGATTTCTTCCAATTTCAACAGCGGTCGTCCTTGTACCCAAAATTTCATGAAAATCGGTTAATATTTGCAACAAAAAATACATCGTCAGACGGACGGACGGAAGGACACCAAGCGCTAGATCGACTCAGGTGGCGATTCTGAGTCGATCGGTATACATTTTATGGGGTCTAAAATCAATATTTCTGGTAGGCACATTTTTTGGCAGATCAAAGTTATTATAACAGGTTGGCTCATAAGTCCCCGGTCTAACAAAGAAAAACACATTTTCTTGTCAAAATTCGTTTTTATTATTCAACATACTTCCCCTCAAGAGCGATACAACGATTATAACGACCTTCCAATTTTTTGATACCATTTTGGTAGTACTCCTTCGGTTTTGCCTCAAAATAGGCCTCAGTTTCGGCGATCACCTCTTCATTGCAGCCAAATTTTTGTTAACTCGTAATACACCCGAGTTTTTCCGTCGATGTTGACAATGGATGAAACATGGCTCTTGAGTCCAATCGACAGTCGGCTGAGTGGACAGCGACCGGTGAACCGTCTCCGATGCGTGGAAAGACTAAAAAATTCCGCTGGCAAAGTAATGGCCTCTGTTTTTTGGGATGCGCATGGAATAATTTTTATCGATTATCTTGAGAAGGGAAAAACCATCAACAGTGACTATTATATGGCGTTATTGGATCGTTTGAAGGTCGAAATCGCGCCAAAACGGCCCCATATGAAGAAGAAAAAAGTGTTGTTCCACCAAGACAACACACCGTGCCACAAGTCATTGAGAAAGATGGCAAAAATTCATGAATTGGGCTTCGAATTGCTTCCCCACCCACCGTATTCTCCAGATCTGGCCCCCAGCGACTTTTTCTTGTTCTCAGACTTCAAAAGGATGCTCGCAGGAAAAAAAAATTGGCTTATTTTGAGGCAAAACCGAAGTAGTACTACCAAAATGGTATCAAAAAATTGGAAGGTCGTTATAATCGTTGTATCGCTCTTGAAGGGAACTATGTTGAATAATAAAAACGAATTTTGACAAAAAAAAAATGTGTTTTTCTTTGTTAGACCGGGAACTTATCAGCCAACCTGTTATTCCCTTAATGCCATGCTACTTCTATTGCGTTTAGACATATTGGTTGCAACAACGGCACGGTTACAGTTGGGTCTTCAAAATAATACCATATGTGTGTAGTGGACCGCTTTTCGACAAAAACTTTAAAACTCTAATTCCCAACAGTGGGGCGTGGTGTACACAAACCCTGCACCCTCAAAAAAAAAATCGATTCTTTAACATAGGTTCCAAACAAATTTTGCAGGAAGCATATATATTATTGGATACTGCCGAAACATTAATATGTTTGTTTTTTGTGAACATATTATATGTTTGGAAGCATTTTGAGCCCAAAACTATTATATGCTTAGAAGAATTTTTCCCAAAGACGATTGTGCTAATTAACTTTTTAAGTTTAATTTTTGTTTAAAAAAAAGAATCAATCTTTTCTTTTTATTTTTTATTCGGAGCGAACTCCGTCTTTATTGATTAAACTCAAAAGTAGAACTAACTTCAAATAATTTCTACAATTTCATAAATGCTTAAAACTATGCACTTGCCAACGATCACCTGATGTAATTCCAGGAATCCAATGCAACTAACTTATGTTGGGTTTCGCAATGATCACCTCATCTTATTCGGGGAAATCGTTGCAGCTAACCATTGCTGTTTTATGGGAACGGAAGTTCCACGCGCTTGATTCAACAGACATATCATCAGCATAAAATTTTATTTACTTTCAATTCTCTTTTAAAATATTTTTGGCAACTAAGAAGGTGTCGGGTATTAACTCCTCCCCTCTTAATTGCAATTGTCCCCAATTGTTTTTTTTTTACTTCAGAAATATGGGATGTTGTTTATTCGAACTGCTGATGAGATGTTATTTGTTGGTTGGATATATGTTAATATTGCTCCTGGCTCTGGCGGTAAATATGAATTCTGTGTATTTAAATATTCTATGCTTCTTCTTCGCAGAGATTCTATAGAGGTGAAGAATCCAGGAACCCAAGACTGCAAGGATTATTAAATAGGCCATGATTGATACTCCGTTCACAATTGTTCCCATTCTTAATATTCTGATACTGTGGGTGTTATTAAGATATGATTCTCTCAGGCTCTCAATAGTCAGAATATTTTCTAAGTTCTTCTCTAATGGCGTGGGTTGCAATACAGCAGGGATGGTTTTTATTTGTGGGGCTTCTAGGTTGCGGTAAATTTTGTTCTGTGCCGCTATTGTAGAATTTGAAAATTTTATCAAAAACGTGCCTGATAAATGATGTGCAACTTCATCGATGTATATGGTATCATTGTAGTCGTTAAGCAGGATTACTCCAGGGAAAATATTTTCGATTAACGGGACATGATGACTGTTGGTATAAGTGCAGTACGACGATAAGCTTTTTATAATATTATTTATACATGTATTATTTCTTAAATCTAGTAGTTGGTTGTTACTACAAATTTTAATATTATTATATTTTGAGCAATTACTTTTTAGTCCATAAATTTCATTTAAATTCTTTATTATATTATTGAAAGACAACTTTACAATTTTTTTGTTTTTCTTTACGGGGTACAATAGCAAATTTTGATATATTTTTTCATTAGTCAATGGAATTTTGATAACATATAATATGATTGAATTTCGATATAAAACATTTACTGTGGCATATTCCATTGCCTCTTCATTTGTTGCAAAGGGCATATTTTCTTTACTTAATTTTTCCAAAGCTAATTTAACTTCTAATTTATCCAAAATAATGGAGTTTATTACTCCGCTCTTTGCCCATTGAATCGCATAATGTATATTAATTAACTGCTCTTTTATGAGTCTTATGCGACTTTGTAAAGTTAAAACTATTTCGGTATTTAAATAGTTGTTTTTGCCTATCGCATTGGAAATTTCATTAACTATTTTCGTTACATTATTTAGTCTATCATTTAGCACTTGGTTAATAACGACTTGCTTATTGTTATTTTGATTTATTTCATTTATATTATATTCTAGCATTTCGAAGTCATCGTGATCTGGAGTTCCAGCGATATACTTCCATGCAGTACCAATTATGTTGAATGATCTTTTATTTCTCTTATAACTATTTTTTTCATTATTAATATCCCCATTTTCATAGTTATTATTTATATTGTATTTATCATTATTATACTGAGGAACAATACTTTGAATTAAATCCTGAGCTTGCATTATTTCTTCATTTAGGATAGGAAAAAAGGAATTGGTTTTAGGGATATGTCGTTCAACGAATACTTTTGTCTCTGTCACAAAAGAGTCATATTTCTTTATGTCTATTGGATGAATTATTCTGAAGATTCCGTCTTGGACTTTACTTTGTCCATCATTAATTATTATAACATGAGCAGATGTGTAGTCAATAATTTGAAATTCTGCTTTACAAAATATTATAATTGATCTGAAAGAGAAAAAAGATATACAAAATTTAAGTTTTGATAAGTCTTTTATGAACAGTCCTTCCGGATAATGTTTTAACAGTGGAGTTTTGGTTACTAGCTACTATTTCCCTTTTATACTTCGGGGTAAGTTTGTTTCCGCGTCGCTTATCAATTCTGACATAAATAACATCACCCTCTGAGTAAGTTTTCATCGGCTCCTTTTCCTTATTATGGTAACTGAGATCGGATACTTGCTTTTCTTGTAATTTACGTATTGTCTCTTTTCGGGAATTTTCAAGCATCTCTGGATCGCTACTGACATTTCGGCCAAATAAAACTTCAACAGGTTTCCTATTTGTTGTCGAATGGACTGATAAATTATATTCCTTGACTGATCTTTCTAATAATTCCTCAAAAGTACGGTGGGCTTTCTCAGTTTTGAGACATCTCATGATCTCTTGAAGTGTGGAGTGGAAACGTTCCACTTGTCCGTTAGAACAACTTGTATAAGGTGGGGTACGATAAACTTGAATGCCGAATTCATTCTCTATCATATGATTAATGGAAACTGAACTAAAAGATTTTTCATTATCAAAAACTATTGTTTCGGGAATAAGAAAGAAGAGAATGTCTCTCAAAGGTTGTTTAATATCTTCAGCAGCTCTTGATTTTATTACCTTCGCTATAGCAAATTTGGAAAACTTATCTATAGCTGTCAGAACAGAGTGTTTATCTGTAATAAAGATATCAAGGTGGACAATTTGTCCAGGAAATTGCGGAATAGGAGTTGGTTGAATTTCCGGCTTAGCAGGATGACGATCATACTTGTTTTCCTTGCAGACCACACAATTCTTTACTGCTTTAGTCACTTTTTTGTTCATAGATGGAAAGTAGTATTTTCTGATTATCTGAATTTTATTTTCACGAGCATTTCTGTGAGCTCGATTATGTGTACTCAAAATTATATTATCCTGTTCTTCTTCGCTAGTCACGTCTTCAACTTGAATTTGAGTAAACCTTACTTTGTAGCTTCTAAAATGTAAGGGATATATCTCTTGAATTTTCCCCATAGTGCGTTCATCAGTTTTAATGCAGTTAACAACGGATGGGTTTAGGTAACGTTTTAAAATATTGACCAACTTGTCTGAATCATACGATTCTTCTGTTACTATATGTTTGTGGTATGTTGGAAAAACTATTTTAAATTCATATGACTGATTTGGACCTTGATTGAGAAAAATTTGATTTTTGAATGCGTTAATCGGTGCATCTACCGAATAAATCAGACAATGAGATGAGCTTTCATCGCTGTGCTCACTTGATGTTAGCGTATTTATCTCTGGTGGAATTCTTGACAACGCATCGGCTACCACATTAGTTTTTCCTTGTTTGTAATGAAGCTCGTAGTTATATTCTTCTAAAATTGCTTTCCAACGTTTCATTTTAGTGTTGTTATTTATATTACTTAACGCGTAAGTAAGTGGTTGATGGTCGGTAAATATTTTTATTTTGGCAGTACCATATAGATAATTTCTCAGAGAATCTAATGCCCATATAATAGCTAACATTTCCTTCTCGTTAGCGGCATAATTTTCTTCCGTCCTGCTCAACGTTCTAGATATGAAAACTATCGGTTTTTTTTCTTGGGAAAGCACTGCACCAAGAGCGAAATTTGATGCATCTGTAGTTAACTCAAAATCTTTATTATAATTTGGATATGCCAACACTACATCTTCGGAAACAAGAGTTGATTTTAATTTGTTAAAAGCTGACATGGCTTCTGAATTTAAATTTATTTTAATTTTTGAGGATTTATTTTTGGACACGCGTCCTTCCTCCCCTCTTAAAAGGGATGTCAGGGGCTTAGCGAGTTTCGCATAATCTTGAATGAAACAACGATAATACCCTGTCATACCTAAAAATGATCTTAAGTCTTTTAATGTTTTAGGTTGTGGAATTTTAGCAATAGCTTCTGTCCTTTTTGGATTTGTTTTTATTCCATCAGAAGAAATAACGAATCCTAGAAACTCAACCGAATTTTTAAAGAAATGACATTTGTCCAATTGGACTTTCATGTTTGCACTTTCAAGTGTTTTGAAAACTTTGACTAAATCGTGGACATGATCGTCCTCGTTGCGACTAAAAACAATTATATCGTCGATATAAACGAAACAACAAACTCCTATACATTCGCGTAATATATCATCAAGTGCTCTCTGAAAAATTGAAGGGGCATTTTTTAAGCCAAACGGTAGTCTTGTGTATTCGTATTTTCCGTTGTTAATGGAAAAAGCTGTTTTTTCTATATCAGATTCCTTTAACGGGATCTGATGGAATCCGCTCTTCAGATCGAGTACTGAGAAATACTGATTATTTCCTAGCTGCGCAAGGACTTCACTAATATTCGGGATCGGATATTTATCCGCTATGGTCACCGCATTTAGTTTTCTGTAATCCGTCACAACTCTATACTGCTTATTACCAGCTGAATCTGGCTTTTTTGGTACAATCCATACCGGTGAGTTGTACGGAGAGCGAGATGGTCTTATTATACCATCATTAAGCATCGTTTGAATTTGCTTTTCTACCTCAGATTTCAAAGCCATGGGGTAAGGATAGTATCGAGTGTATACTGGTGTATTGTCCCTTGTTCGAATTTCCCCTATTACCTTAGTTGTATATGTTAATTTCATATCGGGCTCTGCGAATAGGTTAGGTATTTTTTCTGTTAGTGCTCTAATTATTTTGCGCTGCTTGTCTGTCATATGGTCATCCTTTATTTTAATTAGATTTATTGCTTCTGACTTCATTTGGTGAATTTTTATTTTAGCCCCGTTTTCGAGCGAAATGTAATTATCTCTGGTATGAATAACTGCTCCTAATTGCTTTAAGCTGTCGTTGCCTAGAATCCCATGAAAAGATTTTAAGTTTGGAAGGATGTAAAATTTTAAATTTTTGTCTCTAATATTGAAAAGATTAAGAAATGTGTGGCTGGTGATTTCTATATCACCGGCAACTGATCTTGTAAAGAAATTTTTCTGATTTGGTATAACTTTTTTTGGGAGAAATGGTTGAATGTAATTCTTTGTTGACCCTGTATCTATAAGTATATTTAAAATTTTTCCATTTTCTATTTTACATCGTACATAAGGTAACGATGAATCAGTTAGCCTAAAAAATGTAAATCGCTGGTGTCAGTTAGTTGTTCTTCTTGGTTCGCAAAGTAAAGTGCTTCATTAGACATCTGTTGGTAATAATCCTGAGAGTAGTCCGAATTACCATTTTCGGAGCAATTGTCGCATTCGTCTTCTTCCGGTGGGTGTTCTCCATAATATGCTCCATCTGGTGGATGATTATGAGTCTCTAGATGGAAGTTTCTTTGAACCTTGTTCATAGGGAGACGGGAAGATGCCGGTGGTGGCCTCTTGCCATAGAAATTATTCTGTTTGGGTCGGTTCATGTAATTAATACCCTTTGACCGAAGACTTTCATCCACGTCCATAGGCTCTGGTCTTGGCTGGGGTTTAGGTGCTGTTGGTCGTTGAGGAGGATAATATTTCTGCTGGTAGTTATTCCCATTGTACTGTACATGTTTATTTTGCAATGGTGCTTGATAATCGTGCTTATTGGAATGCACCTTAGGATGTGGTATATGGGCTAATTGAGGGTAAAATTGTTGCTGGTTTTGATTTTTTTGTGGATGGAACCTCGGTTTTTGCCCTTTACTTTGGTGGTTAAAAATTCCGTTAGGAATATTTTTGCTTCTATTGGCATAATCAGAACGAAAATTTTGATTTTCTAACTTGAGGCACAGGTGCAAGGCCTGTGGCAAATCGGCTGGTTCCTTCATACCTAGTAGTCGCGATAAATCACCATTAAGACCTCGAATAAACGTATCGAGTGCTTTGTCTCTGTATGATTGTGTGAAAAGCTTCAACGACTCATCCGGTAAATCCATACAACCAATTTTATTTAAGATAAGTGATAATTGAGTATATACCTGTCCGTAAAATTCTGGGACAGTTTGATTGCCTTGCACTAAGGATATCATCTGATATTCCAAAGTGCGAATATCTCTCTTATCAGCGTAATGCAACGTTAGGCACTTTGATATAGCTTTCCAGTTTAATGGGGTGTTGTACGATTCAAGGGCAATGTCCGCATTGCCGACGATTTTGTTACGTATAATATTTAAGATTCCATAATATTTAGGAGAACCCCTAATGGGTTCGTAGATCTGAAGAATTCGATCCACGCTTTTTTTCCAAGAGCTAAATTCTCCTGGATCTCCAGAGAAATCACGCAAACATTTAACTACATCCGGAATTTTGTCAAAGTCTGAAATATTGTTATTTAAGTTAGGGTCAATGGTTTGGTCCGAAAAATTTGCAAAGTCCGAATTTTGTTGAGAGTTTGCCTGTAATAGGCCCTGAAATTGCGTCTCTATTACGTTTTGCACCATGCGGGCAATTATGTCAGGTGTAAGATTCTGTACTGGTTGAACGGGAGGTGCTGGTGCAGTGGGATTTTGGGTTGGATTGGAAAGGACAGCAGGGCGGATTAAATTATTAGGATTGGACATTTTTGCGTTTGTTTCAGTTCAAAATTTTATGTATCAGATCAGATTTAATTTTATTAAATGCACAACAAAACAAAAAAAAAATTTATAACTTATAGAAAATATATTATGCTTACAATACTATAAATGTCTGGAACATGTTGATTGCTGAATGTTGAATGCTGCCGTCTGTAGTTTATTGTGTTTATTTTTGCACAATCAAGCGGTATGTCCTTTCTTGTTTTAATATTACTATTATTTTATTTTCTTTAATATATTTTTTCAAAATATTGTTTCATTATAACTGTTCTTTTTCAATTATTAATTTAACATTTTTCTTATTTTTCATGTGAATTCACTAGTCCTTTTTCTTTTTTTGTTTTAATATTAATATTATTCTTTTCTTTAATATATTTTTTCAAAATATTTTCATCATAACTGTTCTTTTTTAATTATTAATTTAACATTTTTCTTATTTTTTTTATGTCACTTCACTAGTCCTTTTTTTGTTTCAATATTAATATTATTCTTTTCTTTAATATATTTTTTCAAAATATTTTCATCATAACTGTTCTTTTTTAATTATTAATTTAACATTTTTCTTATTTTTTTTATGTCACTTCACTAGTCCTTTTTTTTTGTTTCAATATTAATATTATTCTTTTCTTTAATATATTTTTTCAAAATATTGTTTTCATTAATTTCACTTTTTTCTTATTTTTCATATTACATCACTAATCCTTTTTTATATTTGTCCAGTGAAGCGGCTGGTGTTCAACACCGTCCTTTTTCCTATTTCGATAGGTACTCGGGGGCCTCGTTCTTCACAACTTTTTTTCGCGGGAGTTCCAACCGCGCGGACAATTGGGACCTCGATATAGACTATTTTTAACACTACTTGATTCACTTTCGCGTTGCTTTATCGGGTCCCTGCTCGGGCGCCAATTAACTTTTTAAGTTTAATTTTTGTTTAAAAAAAAGAATCAATCTTTTCTTTTTATTTTTTATTCGGAGCGAACTCCGTCTTTATTGATTAAACTCAAAAGTAGAACTAACTTCAAATAATTTCTACAATTTCATAAATGCTTAAAACTATGCACTTGCCAACGATCACCTGATGTAATTCCAGGAATCCAATGCAACTAACTTATGTTGGGTTTCGCAATGATCACCTCATCTTATTCGGGGAAATCGTTGCAGCTAACCATTGCTGTTTTATGGGAACGGAAGTTCCACGCGCTTGATTCAACAGACATATCATCAGCATAAAATTTTATTTACTTTCAATTCTCTTTTAAAATATTTTTGGCAACTAAGAAGGTGTCGGGTATTAACTTGCTCATTGCCTAACATACTCGTAATTTTCACTTCCACGAAATATTTTACTTCTTGGCACCTTTTTCTGTAATACAAATAATGTTGAAGAAATTATTCACTTTTATAAATTTTTTAAATTTTACCTTTTGCCTGCACGGAGAATCGAACCGAGGACCATACAATTTGTAAGCCAACACACTATCCACTGGGCTACGTAGCTGTTATAGTCACCAGTAGATAATTATTGTTATAAGTTACATTTATATAGCATAGTTTGCAGCGCCCACGAGCCCATGCAAACATAACATTATTTAACAGAAACATACATACGAAATTGACTGATTTTTGGATAAAATATTATTTTTTTTATTGCAAAAATAACAACTTTGTAACAAAAAACTGTTTTTGGTACAAAACTTTAAAATTTGGAAGGGATTAAAAAACTCTGACAAAAGAGGAACGTGGAGTCGAGTATAAACATACATAAATAATTTTATAATATAAACATAAACTTATTTAGGCGTGAACAGTTTTTTACTAGTATTTAACACCATCGCTCTAAAATGCCTTTTATTTTTCTTTAATAATTCATTTTAAAGAAAATAAACTTTTTAAATTGTTTTAGCTGCAAAACTCGAACTTAATGCCCGTCAACTCATCGTGGACTACTTATTAATAAAGAGGCACTAAACTTTGTTTTTATACATTTTACTGGGTCATTTTTCACTATTTACACCTTATTTCATTTTACTGTACCAGCTCTAAAAAGAGTATAGTGCCCTTTCGTTATTTTTATGAAGACCCCTGATTTCTTTTAACGAACCAAGAAAAAAATTGTGCCCATAATGCCAAAATGATAAACCAAACACATGTCCACACATACATAAAATGCTGCTCTCAAGGCGAAAAAATATGCTGTTTGTTTTTCAAAAGTCTATTCTCTTTGTTCCGAATGTCTATTCTCTTTATTCAAATTAAATAATATTTATGGCCTTATCATAAAACAGTTTTCCGAAACAACATACAAGCAGTTTCACAGAAATTGTTCTCTTTTGATTCTTTCGCTGTGTTATGTGATTATGTTGATTTCGTCAACTCTCCCGGTTTCCATCTCTATTTCTTTCTCTATACTCTCTCTGTCGCTTTGAATAAAATATCACAACATATGTATTTTTAGTCGAAATTTGTAAATTTATATATGTTTGCATTCACACATATGATTTTTATGAAACATTCATGCCCCAAACATAATATATTCTAACATATTAACATAGATGTCCCAAACATTTAGTGTTAGTTTAGGAACATTACATGTTTGCACTTAAATATATTGTGATTTAAAATTGTGCCCGAAACACATTTTGTTTATATCGGAACATATGAAAAACATATTTTTCTAACAGTGTAGGGAATAAACGTTATATAGATTCCTACACCGATGACTCCAAATTGGATGGACAAGTGGGTTTCTAACGATCTGCAAATCAAAATAGCGAAAACATTCCTTTTCTGATTCAATCACAAAATTAACCCTTCGTTGCATGATTTAATTTGAGCCAGGATAAAAATTTGTTTGGTATGTTGGTATCATATATGGAGTATGATACCGTAAACCAATTTTCGTTCGATTCTGATCACTGGAGGAAAAGTTATGTAACATTGCATATATGCAATTTCATGCAGATAATCAATTTCTTTAGTGTACGTTGTTATCTCTACGAGTATATATCACAGGTATTTTTACTAAAAAAATGTTTTCTCGCCAAACATAAAATGTTTGCCAAAATCAGATACATAATTTCTAAGAAAATATGATGGTTGCGTCAAACATGCTACATGTTCCTCATCGAAAACTAACATTTTACTTCTGAAACATGTTTGAGGTAATCATACTCTTCTCGGGGTGCAATGTTAAAAGTCAAACTTTTGGGATTCTAAATAATTTCTGCTTTTTGAGCTTTCGGTTTGATGGAACAAAGCAGTTAGAGCGTACCACAAGCTGAAAACTGGTTTTGGTATATGTCTACACTCAAAAAAAAAGTGAACTATCTATTTCACTAAAGCCAATTTAACTTTATTTTAGTTCATAGAATTATTATGTTTGGAGAAAGTTTCCTCTACTCTAATAATTTTTTATGTACGTTAGTTAAATTAACTAAACCCGAGGAAAAAAATATACTCAAATGAAGCATATAGATTAACTAAATTCGTGTCTTCCACAAAATAGTTCAGAATTTCTTTAAATTTGTAAATTTTACCAAAAATGTGTCCATCATGAACTTCGTATGTCACTAAAGACATTTTTGCAATTTTGAACTCCAAGTTTTTCCTTCAAACTACAAAATTTTCTTCAACAAGTGAAAAAACTTAGTTATATCTAATAAATTTTCTTGAATTTGTCGAAAAATATTTACTCATTTTTATGACATCGGCGTGATGCCAACGTTTGTAATACTGTTTAGTTAAAATTTTCTACAAATATTCAAAATTTTCTAAAATTAACCAAAAGTTTTCCTCCTGGTGGGTTCACTGTTTTTTCAGTGTATATGATACACGGAAACCTGAACCCTCTTTTTATACCCTCCACCATAGGATGGGGGTATATTAACTTGGACATTCCGTTTGTAACACATCGAAATATTGTTCTAAGACCCCATAAAGTATATATATTCTGGGTCGTGGTGAAATTCTGAGTCGATCTGAGCATGCCCGTCTGTTGAAATCACGCTAACTTCCGAACGAAACAAGCTATCGACTTGAAACTTGGCACAAGTAGTTGTTATTGATGTAGGTCAGATGGTATTGAAAATGGGCCATATCGGTCCACTTTTACGTATAGCCCCCATATAAACGGACCCCCAAATTTGGCTTGTGATTGCTCTAAGAGAAGCAAATTTCATCCGATCCGGCTGAAATTTGGTACATGGTGTTAGTATATGGTCTCTAACAACCACGCAAAAATTGGTCCATATCGGTCTATATTACATATAGCCCCCATATAAACCGATCCCCCGATTTGGCTTGCGGAGCCTCTAAGAGAACCAAATTTCCTCCGATCCGGCTGAAATTTGGTACATGGTGGTAGTATATGGTCCCTAACAACCATGCAAAAATTGGTTCACATCGGTCCATAATTATATATAGTCCCCATATAAACAGATCCCCCGATTTGGCTTGCGGAGCCTCTAAGAGAAGCAAATTTCATCCGATCCGGCTGAAATTTGGTACATGGTGTTGGTATATGTTCTCTAATGACCATGCACAAATAGGTCAAATCGGTCCATAATTATATATAGCCCCCATATAAACCGTTCCCCAGATTTGATCTCCGGAGCCTCTTGGAGGAGCAAAATTCATCCGATCCGGTTGAAATTTGCAACGTGGTGTTAGTATAAGGCCCCTTATAACCATGCCATAATTGGTCCATATCGGTCTATAGTTATATATAGGCGATACCCAATCACACAAAAATTGGTCCTTATCGGTTCATAATCATGGTTGCCACTCGAGCCAAAAATAATCTACCAAAATTTTATTTTTATAGAAAACATTGTCAAAATGTTATTTCTATAGAAAATTTTGTCAAAATTTTATTTCTATAGAACATTTTGTCAAAATTTTATTTCTATAGAAACATTTGTCAAAATTTTATTTCTATAGAAAATTTTGTCAGAATTTTATTTCTATAGAAAATTTTATCCAAATTTTATTTCTATAGAAAATTTTTCCAAATTTTACTTCTATAGAAAATGTTGTAAAAATTTTATTTTGTCAAAATTTTATTTCTATAGAAACTTTAAACTTAATTATATACGTATTTAATCGGCCTTTTTAGTTTAATATGTGGTATATATTAGTATGGACTATGTGGTATATATTACGGTGTTAGGAAGTTTTAAGATACCTTGCCATCGGCAAGTGTTACCGCAACCCAAGTAATTCGATTGTTGATGACAGTCTTCAGTAGAAGTTTCTACGCAATCCATGGTGGAGGGTACATAAGCTTCGGTCTGGCTGAACTTACGGCCGTATATACTTGTTTGTTGTTAAAATCTGCTGGGTGTCCTCTCTCAAGCATATGTTGTGATAACGCTGTTCATGTTCTTTTATTTTTTAATTTCACTTTATTGAAAGGAAATTGTGACGATACTGGATAAATGTCTTATCAAATATAATCTACGGCTTCCAATTATGGTAAAATATGTAAAAGAATAGGCAAGAAACTAACATTGCATATATGAAATGTCATGCAACGAATGGTTAATTGATTCAATTAATTTTTTATTGAATGTCATCAATCACGAAAGTGGTAGTATTAATCACAGTTTTAATTGGGCATAACAAAATTATTGATTAAAAATTAATTAATTTGAATTAAACTACAATTAATTTTTTAATTGATTCGATTAAAAATTTAATTGGAATTGATTGCAAAAATCAATTAATTTTTTGATAAGTTCAATCAAACATTTAATTGATGTCGATTGGAAAACTTAATCAGTTTTTAGCTAAACTTCAATCCAATTTTCAATTAAGGTTTGTCAATCACATTCTTAATTGACTTTGTGCTTTTATTTTTATTAAAAAATTGATTGTATCAATTTATTTTCTTATTCAAAATTAAAAAAAGTCCATAATTTTATTAACCGAGTTTGATTAAAAAGTTAATTGTATCAATTAATGTTTTACTTAAAAAATTTTCAATCAATGTCCTAATTGACTTAATTTGTCTAGTTTGATAAAAAGATAATTGTACCAATTAATTTTGTAATTGAAAAAGTTTTCAGATTCAATTAACTTTTTAATGGGAACTATTTTGGTAATATTTTTGGGAGCCACCATGGTGCAATGGTTAGCATGCCCGCGTTGCATACACAAGGTCGTGGGTTCGATTCCTTCTTCGATCGAACACCAAAAAGTTTTTCAGCGGCGGATTATCCCACCTCAGAAATGCTGGTGACATTTCTGAGGGTTTCAAAACTTCTCTAAGTGGTTTCACTGCAATGTGGAACGCCGTTCGGACTCGGCTATAAAAAGGAGGTCCTTTGTCAATGAGCTTAACATAGAATCGGGCAGCACTCAGTGATAAGAGGGAAGTTCACCAATGTGGTATCACAATGGACTGAATAGTCGAAGTGAGCCTGATACATCGGGCTTCCACATAACCTAACATAACCTAATATTTTTGTCTGTAGTGGTTTTCAGGCTCAAATATTAGACAAAAAATGTGACAAATTGGCTGAAATGTAATGTTCCAATAAATGTAGACAGTACTCAGACAGTTAAGCTGCAATAGAATCCTTGTACTTTGTATTTCTTAGCCCAAAAACTGTAATAGGCTGCCGGAAATCTCTCAACGAGATGGCTGAGTAGTACAATATTCACCTAAGATGGGTGCATGGCCACAGGAACATACCAGGAAACTGCGAAGCGGATGAGTTGTCAAAGCTTACATACTCCAGGGGAACTAGAATCTGTTGGTATGCCTCTGGCTACCTGCAATCTTATACTGCGTGAGATGGCGAATGTCCAATGGAAAATTGGAAGGGTTTTAACGACACTAAGATAATGTGGCCCCGTCTAAACTTAAACTCCACACTAGATATGCTAGTGTTTTCAAGAAGCCAGATATCACTCCTGATATCTGCTAGAACGGGTCGCTGTCTGATAAGAGAGTTTGCAAAAACTATTGGCATGGCGTATATAATGACTACTGCATGACCTCTCATCATGCGGAGGAAAAGGAGTCAATTAAACACCTCTTGTGTGAATATCCTGCATTTTGTGTAAGGTGTAAGTGATTTTTTGGGGCATATAGCTTTAGATTACTGGCGGACCTGGAAAATGTTAATGGTTCATCCAACAGAAAGAAATAATCGGAAGAGTTCAGCGCAAAAAACTAGAAGTACCACCCGAACACGTTTCAAGAGCAAAATATTACTTTTGGACGATGAACATGGAACATGTTGACATGCATTTTCGATCCAATGCACTTAAAATTTGACAAATGATATATACGACGATTAAGAACCACACGAGGAGGTCCTTCTCGAGCCTCCTAGGACAGCATCCGATCCAATTTAAATTCAGTGTAAGACGTTAGTATTCAATCAGGATAAAATTACCAGAGGTACTGGCACTGTTACAAAAACAACACATACTACACTGAAAAAAATATGCCCAGTTCAAAAGTTTTTGTCTTTACTCTAAAAATTTTGGTATTGATTCCGAGCCAAAGAAGCGGAGAATACAAGTAAGGATACTTTTAAAACACAATTCTCTTTTAAATTTGGGTTTTGTGTACTTGCTTCTAGGAAGCAAGCAATTTTTCGTTTTTTCAGTTTTTTTTTCTTTATATGCTATCAAAGCCCTTTAAAAACCAGTTAGCGACAACTTTATTTTCCAATTTCAGAGTCGCTTTCAGTAGAAATTATGCTATGTTTTAAGTAAAAAACGTCTTTAAAATAAAGTGTTGAAAAACATGTCCTATGTTTGAACGATTTTTTTCTTTGTAGCCAAGATGCAAAAAGACAACAATTTTAAAGACAATTTCATTAATTTTAAAGAATTTTTCTGAATTAGTAAAGTCAACTTGACCTTAGCCCAAACATTTTTTCTTTCATGTTATGATAACCATTTTTAAGTCAAATCACTTAATTATAAGGACAATACAACTTCATTGAAAAGTTTATTGACTTTGGGATAAGGAAACAAGTATATACAGCACTAAGTTCGGTCGGGCCGAATCTTAAATACCCACCACCATGAACCAAATATTAGGGTTTCCTTTGAAATTTCAGGAGGGCTTGAGGACACTTCCCGAAGATAAATTTAAAGATTTCACCTATGAGGACTATATCAGATTCTGGATTTATAAGAACCATTTTTGGTTGAGTTTTAGAGAAATAATTAACATCTCTTGTAAGTGTGCAAGAAAATTATAAAATAACGTCTTAATTTGAAATCTTCAATCTGTGGAAGTAAAATCTGGAAATTTTACATTGAGCAATTTGCATGATCAGTGCGCCTTCTACACCGTCAAGAAGTGAAGTCGGTCTATATGGAGGCATTATCAAATGGACCGATAAAAACTTAATCCGATACACGTTTTTGTGAGCCTAAAATATCAGAATATTTACAAATTCAGGCAAATCAGATAAAAACTACGGTTTCTAGAAACCCAAGGAGTTAAATCGGGATATCGTTCTTATGGGGGCTATACTAAAATATGGACCGATACTCACCGTTTTCGGCACACCTCTTTATGACCCGAAAATACCTCTAGATTTCCAATTTCAAGTAAATTGAATAAAAACTGCGGTTTCTATAAGCCCAAGAAGTAAAATCGGGAGATCGGTCTATATACGGGCTATACCAAAACATGGACCGATACTCACCATTTTTGGCACACCTCTTTATGGTCATAAAATACCTCTAGATTTCAAATTTCAGGCAAATTGGATAAAAACTACGATTTCTATAAGCCCAAGAACCCAAATCGGGAGGTCGGTTTATATGGGGACTATATAAAAACCTGGACCGATATAGCCCATCTTTGAACTTGACCTGCCTGCAGACAAAAGACGAGTTTGTGCAACATTTCAGAACGATTGCTTCATTATTGAAGACTGTAGCGTGATTACAACAGACAGACAGACGGACATCGTTATATCGTCTTAGAATTTCTCCCTGATCAAGAATATATATACTTTATATAGTCGGAAATCAATATTTCGATGTGTTACAAACGGAATAACAAACTTATTATACCCCCATCACCATTCTATGGTGGTGGGTATAAAAACGTTATATTAGTGAAATGCGTCTTCTATGCTAAGTAAAATTTGCATTCATATTTTAACAAATTTTTTGTACAAATTTTTAGTATAAGGCAACAATTCCAATTTGTCTTTTGTCAGAATTAAAACCCAAACACAAAAATACATGACGCGTGAGCAGAGGGACACACAGACGGACATCGCTAAATCGATTCAGAATTCAATTTGAAGACTATAGGTATACTCGTACTCAGACTGTCTCAGACAGGTTATACTTGGCGTTACTACACATGCAGAAACTTATTTTACCCTGTACCACAGAAGTGGTGATTGGTTCTAGAACACTTTTCTGTCCGTGTACGAATAAAATGGCCATTCATGTATGTGAATACTTACATAAGTTACATCCCTAATCATAACACCTAAAATGTTAATAGTGATGAATCACCGCATAATATGTTGAAGTAACATCGCCAAAACGTAAACCCCCTATTATTATTAACATCAATTATAATTATTCTATAAAATGTATTTCAATTTAAGTCTTTTGTTAACGCACACACACACACACATACTCGTATAATACTAATTACACGTGAATCATGATCAATTTAAAATAATTATTCATTACCCATAATAATTGATACTTATATTTAGCAATTAGTTTAATATGCTATTTATAATATGTTCAAAATAAATTTAAGGTGTATTTTGTCAATGGGGATGATCTCTTAAATACACTAAAAAAATGATTATTAAAGTCAACGAACCTTTTTCATATTGAAGAATTTTAAACTAATCCATAATAACTTCCATGAACTAAAATATAACTAAATTGGATATAATGCACTGAGGGGTTAATTTCCATATTATTTTTTAATCCTAAAGAACAATTTTTACAACATACACATTCAGTGAAGTATTTTATTCTCCCCACCATACACTGAAAAAAAGCATGAACCGGGCATGCTTTTTTTTCAGTGTGTGGTGGAGAGTATAAAATACAAAGATTTTGTCTTTACACTAACCATTTCGGTATTGATTTCGAGGCAAAGAAGCGGATAATTGTAGTAAGGACACATATAAGTTTTTTGCGTGCTTGATTATAGGAAATAAATTTTCGTTCATTAATTTTTTCAGGTTTTATCTTCATGTGCTATGATAGTCCTTTAAAAATGTGCGAACGACAACTTAAATTTCCAAATTCAGACTCGACTACAAGTAAAAATTATGCTATGTTTCAAGTAGGTTTATGTTTAGGTTAGGTGGCAGTCCATTGTGATACAACATTGGTGAACTTCTCTCTTATCACTGAGTGCTGCCCGATTCCATGTTAAGCTCAATGACAAGGGACCTCCTTTTTATAGCCGAGTCCGAACGGCGTTCCACATTGCAGTGAAACCAATTAAAGAAGCTTTGATACCCTCAGAAATGTCACCAGCATTACTGAGGTGCGATAATCCACCGCTGAAAAACTATTTGGTGTTCGGTCGAAGCAGAAATCGAACCCACGACCTTGTGTATGCAAGGCGGGCATGCTAACCATTGCACCACGGTGGCTCAAGTAAAAACCGTCTATAAAATAAAGTGTTGAAAAATATCTCCTATTTTTAGAAGCTTTTTGCTTTGTAGATGCAAAAATTCAACAAAGTAGGCCTTAGTACTCAATTTTAAGTCGAATAATTTAACTTTAACGACAATGCGGCCATGCTTTTGGACAATAAAAAAAACTTTATATCAGATAATTGCGTCTTTTATGCAAAGCAAAATTCGAATTTGTATTGTAAGAACATGAAATCTTTGGCCTCAGTATAATATATTTTTAGTGTAAGACATCCAAGTATTGGTCTCAGATGCTAACATCCGAACGAAACAAGCAATCGACTTGACGCTTGCCACAAGTAGTTGCTATTGATGTGGATGAGATTCAAATCGGCCATATCGGAACCCCTTTGGGTAAATGAACCCCATACAAATGAGCACCCTGGAAGAACAATTTATACCCACTGAAAACAAGGTGCACCATGTTCGTTATAGCATAACTCGAAATGGTTCATAAAAACTTTAGAGTTTTTCAGCATTTGGATGCAATTTTCCATTATTAATTTCCCTTAACCCTTCCCTTAATTAAGTTCCCTTTCGCCCTAGGACGCTTAAGTTGGGGGAATGAGCAAAAAAATATGCATAAAAGAAATTCGATTCCATCACAATTTGGATAGAATTTTCGATTTTTTATTTTTATGCGTGATCCCCGTTCCGTATCGCTATAGGAATCTTAGTTTGGGAAAAGAAACAAAAGAAGTTTATCATATAAAAACATGTAAGCAAAGACTAAAGTCGGACGGGGCCGACTATATTATACCCTTCACCCATATGTAGGCCAAAATTTGAGTTACCATCAACTACTTCACATTTGCTGGAAGCTATATATGTTAAATGAGACAATTGTTTTACTTCTACAAAATCTCTAGAATTAAATCGGCTAACGCTATTCAGTTAATTGGAGGAAACTTCCATTGAAAATGGGTCTAAAATGTGTAACAATCTACCATAACATATTTCCCCAACTCTGGTGTACGTATATATGCACTGTTAGAAAAATATGTTTTTCATATGTTCCGATATAAACAAAATGTGTTTCGGGCATAATTTTAAAACACAATATATTTAAGTGCAAACATGTAATGTTCCTAAACTAACACTTTGGGACATCTATGTTAATATGTTAGAATATATTATGTTTGGGGCATGACTGTTTCATAAAAATCACATGTGTGAATGCAAACATATATAAATTTACAAATTTCGACTAAACATACATATGTTGTGATATTTTATTCTAAGCGACAGAGAGAGTATAGAGAAAGAAATAGAGATGGAAACCGGGAGAGTTGACGAAAGATATCAACATAACACAGCGAAAGAATCAAAAGAGAACAATTTCTGTGAAACCGCTTGTATGTTATTTCGGAAAACTGTTTTATGATAAGGCCAAAAATTTGATATTAAATATTATTTAATTTGAATAATTCGGAACCAAGAGAATAGACATTTGAAAAACAAACAGCATATGTTTTCGCCTTGAGAGCAGCATGAAATCAGGGCTCTTCATAAAAATAACGAAAGGGCACTATACTCTTTTTAGAGTTGGGACAGTAAAATGAAATAAGGAGGAAATAGTGAAAAATTACACAGTAAAATGTATAAAAACAAAGTTTTGTTCCTCTATATTAATAAGTAGTCCACGAAGAGTTGACGGACACCTTGAAATATAAAAGCGGGCATTAAGTTCGAGTTTTGCAGCTAAAACAATTTAAAAAGTTTATTTTCTTTAAAATGAATTATTAAAGAAAAATAAAAGGCATTTTAGAGCGATGGTGTTAAATGCTAGTAAAAAAATGTTCACGTCTAAATAAATTTATGTTTATATTATAAAATTATTTATGTATGTTTATACTCGACTCCACGTTCTTCTTTTATTAGAGTTTTTGAATTCCTTCCAAATTTTAAAGTTTTGTACCAAAAACAGTTTTTTGTTACAAAATTGTTATTTTTGCAATAAAAAAAATAATATTTTATCAAAAAATCAGCCAATTTCGTTTATATCAAGCACTGTTACTGACTATAAATCTTTAATAACTCACATTTCGAAGTTTCATTATAAAAATTTAATATAGTATAGTCGGGGCAGGGATTGAACCCACGACCCTTTGCATGCAAGGCAGACGTGCTAACCACTGCTCCACGTGGCAAACAAATGTATGTTTCTGTTAAATAATGCTATGTTTGCATGGGCTCATGGGCGCTGCAAACTATGCTATATAAATGTAACTTATAACGATAATTATCTATTGGCGACTATAACAGCTACGTAGCCCAGTGGATAGTGTGTTGGCTTACAAACTGTATGGTCCTCGGTTCGATTCTCCGTGCAGGCGAAAGGTAAAATTTAAAAAATATATAAAAGTGAATAATTTTTTCAACATTATTTGTATTACAGAAAAAGGTCCCAAGATCTAAAATATTTCGTGGAAGTGAAAATTACGAGTATGTTAGGGAATGAGCACAATCGTCTTTGGGAAAAATTCTTCCAAGCATATAATATTTTTGGGCTCAAAATGCTTCCAAACATATAATATATAGTGTAAAGTTGAACGGTGCGCACGCGTTTTGTGGTGGCTCTAAGAAGTTTCCTCATTTTACACGGTTATACGCACTTGCCTTATACGGAAATACCAGCAAAATATATTTTAAAGCTCCTTAAAGCACGGAAACATCGGGCGAATTGAGTATTCGATCGGAAAACGTCGAATTTTTAATTATTTTATCTTAAACTTTTGATATTTCATTTACAAATGGACTGGAAAGTAAAACAAATATCTATGTTAACCGATTGAAACACTTTTCCGAAAAAATCACAAAATATAAATAAACCAGAAAACAGCTGATAACAAAAACTGTCAAAATAACGCAAAGCGTTGCCAACGGAGTATAAAAAGTGAGGAGATAATTTACACGGAGAAACATAGCAGTTATAGAGACTGCTGATAGATGGCGGTAGTGTTGGTTTTGTTTCACCGTTAATTCAAATTAAACAGAAACAAAATAAAGAAAAAAATATATACTTAAGAATATAAACACTAAGTGATGCAAAGATTCCCTGCTACACCAAGCACGTCACAAAATATTCAACAGATAAAACGCAGACTTTTCGAAATATCTCCAGAAGAGGAAAATATGGCCAAAAAACCTGTGGGAAATATGGAAGTTGCTGACCTAATGGAACTAATGAAATCCACAATGAATGTCATCTTAGAGGAGAAATTATCTAATTTACCTACGAAGCACGACATAGATGAGCTTAAAATTTCCATATCTGAAGTAACCACAGAAATATCGAGTCTTAAAGACGAAAATCAAAAATTGAGAGAAGAAGTGGAAATTCTTAAATTAAAACTCAACGATAATGATAACAATATACGTTGGTTGGAGCAACAAATCTGCAATTCTAAACTGGTATTTAAAGGTATTCCCAACGAGAAGCCAGCTTTTAACGCTGTACTCAAGATTCGTACTGAAAAATTAAAAATAAACCCAAATTTAATATCAGCTAAAACTGTATATGAGCGAGATGGAAAGCAAACCGCCATAGCAGATTTTGGAAATGAAAGTGCCGCCTTGGATATTCTGCGAAACACAAAAAATCTAGCCGGTTCTACAATTTCCATCGAAAGGGACTTGAACCCTAGACGGCAGAAAAATAAAGTGGCCTTGTTAATGGTGAGGAAGTACATTTTGAAGGACTCCAAGAAATACAAAGTGCTGGTAAGAGATGACCGAATGAAAATAAATGATAAATGGTTTTCGTGGGATAGTGGAAATCGTCTTGTATGTGGAAAACTGTCTGCTGAGACGGTACTGAAAGATTTGTATGGCGAAGATCTATCCAAAACTAATTTTAATGACACTTTCGATAACATATTCTCAAAAAACTAGAAAGAAATATGCCTGAAACCCCAAAACAAAAAATATTATTAAAAATTGTCTCATATAATATAAACGGATTGCCAAATAAATATTTGTACCCATACTTTTTTGATTATTTGTGCAACTTTGATGTAATTTTGTTAATAGAAACTCACTTGGAGGGAGAATTTACAAAACAGGCAGAAAGATACTTTCCAGGTTATGAAATTAAATGGGTAAATGCGGATAGAAGTTGTCGATTTGGACGGGCGATTGGAGGAGTTATGCTTGGAGTAAAACGAAATATTACTACAAAAAATGTGAGGTATAAAATTAAAAGTATTAATGGATTTATCGCCGTTGAAATATGTTTAGGAGAATTTAATGCATTTATTGTCCCACTATATTTGAGAAGTGCTAATTGGGCAAAAGACTTCGAAAATGTCAAGCAACTTTTGGACATAACAAAGCATGAGTCTGTGGCACTTATAGGAGATATTAACATAAGAATAGGTGAACTCCAACAAGAAATTATACCATTATTCATGGAAAAGTTCCCATCAGGTTTGGCCAGACGTAGTTCTAAAGACAAAGTTTGTAATGGGAGAGGTCGTACATACACTGAATTTTGTAATGAAAACAATATGATTATTTTGAATGGGCAAACGAAGGGAGACGAGGAAGGTAATTTTACTTTTATCAGTTATGCGGGAAAGTCTGTCAACGATATCTGCTCAATATCTCAATCTCTCTTACAAAGCGTAGAAGATTTCACAGTGGAAGACAAAATTTGGTCAGATCACATGCCAATAGTTCTAACTCTCAAACTTGATTTCTGGGGAAACAATGCAAATAAACTCAAATTACTGCCAAAACTTATGTGGAAAGAATCCGAAAGGAATAATTATCAATGCAACTTGAATAGGAACCTTCAAGAGATGTCAATCGTAAATGAAACCCTCACATTAAAGCATCTAACGGATGTAATAATTAAATCAGCAACAAAAGTACAAATTACACCAACTTACACTAAGAAAAATAAGTGGTTTAACGATAGATGCCACTGGGCTAGGAAAAAGGTTTTTGCAAGCTTGCACAAATTCAGAAAAACAAATAATGAAGCGGATAAATCTACATATTTAAAGGCCCAAAAGGAATACAAATTAATTTGCGAATCAAGCAAACAAATGTACTATGATGCAATTACAAGAAAACTTAATTGTATCCACAATGGCAAGGAATGGTGGACACTGGCGAAAGAAATAGGTAACCAAAGTACCCAAATTAGTCCACAAGTAGATGCAAAGACACTATCAAACTATTTTCGGACATTGTTGAATCCCGAGCAGAATGCACAGATTATTTATTACGCCCCAATGCTAACGAACAATTTTTTGTTGGACGCTGACATAACAGTAGCAGAAATCAAATCCATCCTATCTTCAGTCAAATTAAACAAAGCCCCAGGTGAAGACAGAATCCCTTACGAGTTTTTCATTAATTCCACAGATAATTTTCTACAAAAACTTGCCCAGGTATACAATCACATATATACACACGGAGACATCGATGAAGCAATTATAAGAACCGTGATCTTTCCTATACACAAGAAGGGCGCATTAAATGAAGTTTCTAATTACAGAGGAATATCATTTATTAACTGCGTTGCAAAAATCTTCATGGGAATCTTGAATGAGAGGCTATTCAATTGGGCAGAGGAAGAAAAAGTATTATCAGAATACCAGGCTGGCTTCAGAAGAGGTTATTCAACCACCGATAATTTATACACACTAGCGTCGATTGTGCACTTAAAGTTAGCGGAAAAGAAGAAAGTTTATGCATTTTTTGTAGACTTTAAAGCTGCTTTTGATATGGTTTGCAGGAGACTAATGATTTATAAAATGCATCAACTAGGAATATCATATAAATTTGTGCGAATGATAAACAATATTTATGAAAACACACTCTCTGCAGTATGGACAGGTGAGGAATTATCGGATTATTTCGAGACAACTTCAGGTGTTAAACAAGGATGCCTGCTTTCGCCTCTGTTGTTTGCCCTTTATATGAATGATATCCATGATGCACTACGAGGTGGAGTAATAATTGATGATATTAATATACGAGTACTATTATACGCCGATGACATTGTGATCATAGCTGAGGAAAGATCGGAACTGCAAAGCATGATACAAAATCTAGAACATTACTGCAATGATTGGAACCTTACTGTCAACACAAACAAATCAAAGATATTGGTGTTTAGAAAAGGTGGCAAGCTTTCCGAGCATGAGCGATGGACTTATCGTGGAGAAGAAATCGAAGTAGTTTCGGAATATAAATATCTGGGAGTTATTATTACTCCACAGATGAAATTCCGTAGTCATATCCGAAATAGGAACATACAATCTAAGAGTGCGATTAAAACGACATGGAAAAACTTTTTACAGAAAGACAATATAAACCTGTGGCAAAAATGGAATCTCTATCAGGCCGTTTGTAGATCCATTCAATCTTATGCCGCTCAGATATGGGGATATGGAAATTTTGAAGAGGTAGACAAACTACAAAGATATTTTCTAAAGAAAGTTTTACATCTACCAGATACTACGCCAAACTACGCTTTAGCGATCGAAACCGGACTTGAGGAGGGACATTTATATACACTTAACCTGCATCTTAATTATATTAAAAGAACTCTATTTAAATACCACCAGGAAAGACTTCCTTGTCGAATGACAAAAATCATTATACAGAAGAACCTATTCTGGGCTAAGGATATAAATAATATGCTGAGAGAGATTGATCAGCAACCAATATCAGTGAGAACATCACAAAATATGTTTAATAACACGGTTACCATCCTATTAGAGAACTTAAGACAGAGATATAAAAATAATTATTTACAAAAGGCTCTAATGTCCAATGCCAGAATATATAAAAAACTTAACCATACAATAGGATCCAAGTACTTAAACGGTCAATACAGCTCCGGAGATATAACATGGATACTGAAAACTAGATGCGACCTGATAATCCTAAATGGGAATAAACGTTATAGAGAAGCGACAGCAAACAACCAATGTACGTTATGTAATCTACGTGAGTGCGAAAACCTACAACATTTTATGGGAATTTGTCCAGTATTGGGAGTCTATCGACAACATTATTTTGGGAAACTCCAGCTTTCTGAAGACGAAATAGTCGAGATACTAAATGGAGGGGAAACGGCAGACTGGAAGAATATGATATCTTATATAAAAACGGCGCTACGGTTTAGAGACTTGATTACCACAGAGTTTAATTGAATGTTTGAAACAAAATTTAATTGTACCGTTTTATTTTACTCAAGATTTCAGCAAAAATTAGTCTAAGGTTCGGCTGACGACGAAAGTCATAGCCGTATATCTCTTTGTTTTATTTTATCTTGGGTCAATTTATTTATTAACTTGAATTCATACTCAATATATTCATAATTATTAGAACATGAAATGTAACTTATTAAACAATAAAGAGATACTACTACTACTACTACTACTATAATATGTTCACATAAAACAAACATATTAATTTTTCGGCAGTATCCAATAATATATGTGCTTCCTGCAAAATATGTTTGGAACATATGTTAAAGAAGCGATTTTTTTAGGCTGTGGGAGCTATATAAAGGGTGATTCTTTTGAGGTTAGGATTTTCATGCATTAGTATTTGACAGATCACGTGGGATTTCAGACATGGTGTCAAAGAGAAAGATGCTCAGTATGCTTTGACATTTCATCATGAATAGACTTACTAACGAGCCACAACGTCGAATTTTCAGTGAATGGGCCCTAGAAAAGTTGGCAGAAAATCCGCTTTTTTATCGACAAATTTTGTTCAGCGATGAGGCTCATTTCTGGTTGAATGGCTACGTAAATAAGCAAAATTGCCGCATTTGGAGTGAAGAGCAACCAGAAGCCGTTCAAGAACTGCCCATGCATCCCGAAAAATGCACTGTTTGGTGTGGTTTGTACGCTGGTGGAATCATTGGACCGTATTTTTTCAAAGATGCTGTTGGACGCAACGTTACGGTGAATGGCGATCGCTATCGTTCGATGCTAACAAACTTTTTGTTGCCAAAAATGGAAGAACTGAACTTGGTTGACATGTGGTTTCAACAAGATGGCGCTACATGCCACAAAGCTCGCGATTCTATGGCCATTTTGAGGGAAAACTTCGGAGAACAATTCATCTCAAGAAATGGACCGGTAAGTTGGCCACCAAGATCATGCGATTTGACGCCTTTAGACTATTTTTTGTGGGGCTACGTAAAGTCTACAGAAATAAGCCAGCAACTATTCCAGCTTTGGAAGACAACATTTCCGAAGAAATTCGGGCTATTCCGGCCGAAATGCTCGAAAAAGTTGCCCAAAATTGGACTTTCCGAATGGACCACCTAAGACGCAGCCGCGGTCAACATTTAAATGAAATTATCTTCAAAAAGTAAATGTCATGGACCAATCTAACGTTTCAAATAGAGAACCGATGAGATTTTGCAAATTTTATGCGTTTTTTTTTTAAAAAAAGTTATCAAGCTCTTAACAAATCACCCTTTAAATATAGAATTTCAGGAGCTTTGATGACAGATATTCTACCAAGCAGATCAGTTCAACAAGTACGCTTTCCGAAGATAAAATTAAAATTTGATAGAATTTCAGGATTCTACCTATGAGGACCAGCTCAGATTCTGGATTTATAAGAACCAATTTTGTTTGGGTTTTAAAGAAGTCATAAACATATCGTGTAAATGATGAAATAAAGCCTTGATTTGAAATCTTAAATTTATAGATTTTTACCGCCATTACTTAAATGATTACGAGGAGTAAACTCTGGAAATTTTACTTTCAGTTTCAAGCAATTTTTATGATCAGGACGCCTGCTATACCCTCAAGGAGTGAAATCGGTCTATATCGATGCCTTACCAAATGGATGTGCGTGAAGATAAATTGTAAATAGCTAAGACACAAAACAGACAGATTTATCCGCGCGCCGAATGGGTTAATTGAGTTATGCTAAGGCGACCAAAAAATTTTTATATATATTTTGACTACTTTGGACCAATAATAAATTAACTTAGTTACAAGTTTGATGCCATAATAAAGGCCTAATAGCGCACTTTCAGAAAATAAGGTCACATAGATCAAAAACACAGGATATTTTGGTATGAGGAGAAAGGTCGTAACGTGTACTTTCTGGCTATATGGTCGCTATATTCGAAAGCAATCCAGAAAATTGTGTGGAAAAATACTAACTTGGATGGATTAATATAAGGAAAAATGCCCCACTGTGCACGTCACGCCCCTTCGCCCGATACCAAAATATCCTGGGCAGTTTTGCACAGTGGCCTGAATTTATAAAAATTAAGAATTTCTTTTATTTCTACAATATCTCAATCGTTATTGTGTTTTTGATCTATGTGACCTTATTTTCTGAAAGTGCGCTCTTAGGCCTTTATTATTTATTGGTCCAAAGTAGTCAAAATATATATAACAATTTTTTGGTCGCCTTAGCATAACTCAATTAACCCATTCGGTGCGCGGATAAATCTGTCTGTTTTGTGTCTTAGCTATTTACAATTTACAATTTATCATCACGCACATACAAAATGGATCGGTAAAAATAAATGCAATACAGATTTTTGAGGGTCTAAAATACCAGTATATTTACATTTTCGGACAAATCGGATAAAAACTACGGTTTCTAGAAGCCCAAGGAATTAAATCGGGAGAACGGTATATATGGAGGCTATACTAAAACATGGGTCGATACACCTATTTGTGGTCCTAAAATACCTCTAGGTTTCCAACTTCAGGCAAAGTGGATAAAAACTACGGATTCTAGAAGCCCAAGAAATAAATTCGGCAGGTGGGTCTATATGGGGGCTATACCAAAACATGGACCAATTCTCACCGTTTTCGACACACCTATTAATGGTCCTCAAATACCTCTAGAATTCCACTTTCAGAAAAACTGGTAAAAACTATGAATTCTAGAAGCCCAAGAAGTAAAATCGGGAAATCAGTCTATATGGGGGCTATACCAAAACATAGACTGATACGGACCATATTTGACACACCTCTTTATGGCCCTAAACCTAAACTCTAGATATCTAATTTCTGGCAAATTGTATAAAACCTACGGATTCTGGAAGTTCAAGAAGTAAATTTGGGAGATCAGTCTATATGGGGGCTATTCCACAACATGGACCGATACACCTCTTTGTGGTCTTAAAATACTTCTAGATTTTTAATTTCAAGCAAATCGGGTAGAAAATACAGTTTCTAGACGCCCAAGAAGTAAAATCGGGAGATCGGTCTATATGGACACACCAATTTGTGGTCCTAAAATACCTCTAGATTTCAAATTTCAGGCAAATCGGATAGTAAATACAGTTTCTAGAAGCCCAAGAAATAAAATCGGGAGATCGGTCTATAGGGGGGCTATTCCAAAACAGGGACCGATACGGACTATTTTAGGCACACCTCTTTATGGTCCTAGAATACATCTAGATTTTCAATTTCAAGCAAATCGGGTAGAAAATACGGTTTCTAGACGCCCAAGAAGTAAAATCGGCAGATCGGTCTATATGGAGGCTACACCAAAACATCGACCGATACACCCCATTTTCGACACACCAATTTGTGGTCCTAAAATACCTCCAGATTTCAAATTTCTGACAAATCGGATAGTAAATACAGTTTCTAGAAGCCAAAGAAATAAAATCAGGAGATCGGTTTATATGGGGACTATACCAAAACATGGACCGATAGGCACCATTTTCGGCACATCTTTTGACGGTCCTAAAAAAACTTCCAGATTTTCAATTTCAAACAAATTGGATAAAAACTACAGTTTTTATAAGCTCAAGACCCCAAATCGGGAGGTCGGTTTATATGACCTCTACATGGTCACCACCCAAAAATAACATTTTGCTATTAAGGTGATCATATTCCTTCTCTGGGTGTGGAGTGAAACCCTGTTTAAAGTTGGTGTAAATTATGAAATTTTGTATCATATTTTCCCAAATCAGTCGTATATAAATGGAAGCTATACCTAAATCTTAACCTCTTTGCGGAAGGATTCAACTTTTTGTAAGAAATAAAGGCAAGAATCTAGCCTCTGGGACCAATTAAATCCATATCGGACGGAATATATATATGGGAGCTATATCTTAATATGAATCGATTGGATCCAAATTTGCCTAGTATAAGTAGATTTTTAATTCTATTCCCTGTGCAAACTTTCACGTAACTCGGCGTAAAACGTTGGCCTCTATGGTCAAAGGGGGGGAATGATATATATGATGTATCTAAATGTGAACCGATTTTAACTAAATTTGTCACAATTAACGACTCTATCACTCCTTCAATTTCAAGTCTATCAGGTTAATACTTGCACTGTTAGAAAAATATGTTTTTCATATGTTCCGATATAAACAAAATGTGTTTCGGGCACAATTTTTAAACACAATATATTTAAGTGCTAACATGCAATGTTCCTAAACTAACACAAAATGTTTGGGACACATATGTTAATATGTTAGAATATATTATGTTTGGGTATGAATGTTTCATAAAAATAATATGCGTGAATGTAAACATATATAAATTTACAAATTTCGAGTAAACATATATATGTTGTGATACTTTATTCAGAGAGCGACAGAGAGAGAGAGAGAGAGAGTTAGTATAGACAAAGAAATAGAGATGGAAACCGGGAGGGTTGAATAAAAAGATATCAACATAACACAGCGAGAGAATGAAATGAGAGCAATTTCTGTGAAACCGCTTGTATGTTGTTTCGGAAAAATGTTTTATAATATGGCCAAAAATTTGGTATGCTTAAGTCTAAATATTATTTAATTTAAATAGTAGATTGAGTATTCGGAATAAACAGAATAGACATTCGGAACCAAGAAAATAGACATTTGAAAAAAAAAACAGCATATTTGTATTACAGAAAAAGATGCGAAGAACTCAAAAATTTCGTGGAAGTTAAAAATAAGTGAGGGAATGAACACAATCTTCTTTGGGGAATTCTTCCAAGCATATACTATTTTTGGACTCAAAATGCTTCCAAACATATAATATGCTCACATAAAACAAACATATTAATGTTTCGGCGGTATCCAATAATATATGTGCTTCCTGCAAAATATGTTTGGAACATATGTTAGAGAAGCGATTTTTTTTTGAGGGTGTAGGCTTCTGGGACCACATAAGTTCTTACTCCGAGGATGTTAATTTATATATCACATTTTCTGAGACGATCGGGCGATTCATTGTTTTTTTTTCAATTTTCTTTTTCATGTGCAGATTGTGTTGTCATTATTTTAGTAGATGAAACTTCTGAGGGCAACTTTCATTTCACACGATCCTCTCGTTGTCGTTCATTCTCGGGCGACCTATTAAGCCTAAAATTTTGTACCCACACGCAGAGAAGAAAAATGATTGTCATGATCATATTCGAAGAGCAAAATACAGTCGAACTTCCATAACTCGAATCACTATTATCCCAAAAAAAGTTCAACTTACGGAGACTTCGAGTTATAGAACTTTGGGGATTTCATCCTTTTAATACTTAGACGAAATCCAGACTCAAACGACGTGATAATTGATTCCTTATTTTTAAAAATCGTTGAGACCGTACTAGCCGGGATACCATATTTTGCTGCTGCTTCCTTTTTCTTTAATCCACCATCGACTTCTTTGATTAATTTATACTTTTCTTCAATCGACAAACATTTTAATACACGTTTAGATGACACGATAAACACAAATATATACGATGTTACTCAAATCTATCATCACACGCAACTGCAAATTATTCATAGAATTGCCACTCTTGCAAATGAAAAAGCATTTGATATACGAAGGGACTTCCCCAAATAAAGATACATATGATAACAAATACACATGATAAAAAGATAAGGTAGTAGCAGTTGCTTTGTGAGAGCGAGTGTGTGACGCATTTTTGACAAATGGTAGCAGTCATCAGCTGGCCTATTAACGCCACTGTATAGTTACACTATGCCAAATAGAAAAACAAATAACATCGTAGAACTTCGAGTTATAGAATTAATATGTATGTATTTACGTTCGAGTTATGGAGAACTTCGAGTTATGGAAGTTCGAGTTACGGAAGGAGAATTGTGAGCTATATACTCTTTTAACGCTACTCCAACCGATTTAGTTCGAGTTAGAGAAAATTCGAGATATAGAAGTTCGAGTTATGGGAGTTCGACTGTAATATGATACACCCAGAAAAAGTGACCCCTTCTATAAGTTAAAATGAACTAATTTTGAAGACATTTTTATTTGTTTGAACGATGTGAGTTTCGTAGAAATTAGGAAGAATGCATTCTATATATTAGTTAACTTTTTCCTATATTTATGTACTACTATACTACCGAATAAAAAAATTTGACTGTATTGAATTCATATATGGAAATTTAGAATTTAAAATTAGAATATCTTACTTACGTTTTAAATAGAGTTTTATTTATTTATTTATAAGTCGGCGTAAAACGTTGGCCTCTATGGTGAAATGGGGGGAATGATATATATGATGTATCTAAATCTGCAAAATTGACGCAGAAGCGATGAATTTAACATGGGCTTGTCATAGGACGGGAGTCCTCCATTTCAACAGCCGTTACACTGAATTTGCATCACTTCTTTAGGTGTGATCCGAATTCAATATTTTGGATGTAAATTAAAAAATTCTGTGATATTTTGTCAAATAAATAATTTTTATATTTTTTTATAATTTTTAATGGAAAAATATTTTCAAAAATTCACAATTTTTTCAGATTGGATTTAGCATTTTTTCGACAAAACTTATATAATTTTTACCATTTTATGAATTCTTACTCTGTTTTTAACCTATTTGAAACAAAACAAAGTTAAAATTACCCATTAAAATTATGAAAAAGCCAAGTTATAAAAAATTGAATTAAAATAACTTATTGGGTAGTTTAAATAAAGAACCTAATTGGGAGTGCATCTTATGGAAGTGCTTTTAAAGTTGTGCCTTTGGAATAACTTCCAAATTTTTTTGCTGGGATGTTATCTACACAAAATATGTTATTCCTATTTGTTTGCTTTGGCTTTTTCGCATCGATATTTTTTTAACCACTTAACTTATCACATATCCAATTATACACGATTATTCGTCATCTTAATACCTTCCATTTAAGTATCAACAACGATATAATCGGACATTTCTAACTCGAGATATAATTTGTTTAGTGAAAAAAGAAAGAAAAACTAAAAATAACGGGATACCTCAAAAACTGTTCCTTAACAATTTTTAAACATTTTTTTCGAATTCAGCAGATAGTCGACTCTCATCAAGTGTACATTTTCAGTGTAAACTAGTGTTACCATTCAAACCACCCTCGTAGAATGGTCGTTAACATAGCAACCAATTTTATAAAGAAGGTGTATAATATAAGCGATGTGATATTCCAGCAAGGAAACAAGAAGATGAACTAAAGATGAACGATTTCCCAAACAATACAATATCGGACTTAATAAGAACCCAGCAAAAAAATTTGGAAGTTCTTCTTAAGGCACAACTTTAAAAGCACTTCCAAAAATGTCCTCCCAAAGATGTTCTTTATTTTAACTGCAGAGGAAGTTAATTTGAGTCAATTTTTTATAGCTCGCTTTTTTCATATTTTTAATGGGAAATTTAAAATTTTATTGTTTCAAATGGGTTAAAACCAGATTAGAAATTAATAAAATAGTGCAAATTATTTAAATTTTGCCGAGAAAAATGCTAAATCATTTCTAGAAAAATTCCGAATTTTTGAAAATATTTGATGTCATACGTTCCACACAAGTGTTATAACTAATGCATTAAAAATCATAAAAAAATTTTAAAAATTATTTATTCGTCAAAATACCACAAAATATCTTTATTCACATCCAAATGCAAATTCAATGCAAAGGCTGTTGAAATGGTGGACATCCGTCCTATGACAAGCCCATGTTAAAATCATCGCTTCTGCGCCAATTTTGCACCACTTCCGGATCCAAAAAGAACATTTTCACTACTTTTTTGGCGACGCTTTTTTTGCTGGGAAGAGCAACAGATAACAAAAATAAAAGTGCGGTTAAAAAGGAACCAATGATATATAAAGGATTGACTTACATACCCAACTTCTCCGAACGTTTTAGTAATTCGAATATGTTGAACAAGGAAAAATATCAAATCGCGCAAAAAACACATCACAGTCAACAAGTTATTTAGCAGGACAAAATCAAAAATTAATAGCCAGCAAAAACTGGGTAAGCACTAGTGATTCTTCCAGTAATACCGGTAATCAAAAACTAGCTACTTGTATTACTACCTGGGATTTAAAAATAATAACTTACCTGTGTAGACCAAAAGTGATTCCTTTTATTAATACTAATAATTTAAAATCACATCTTGAGGTCCGGGTTCGAACCCTGCTGATACTCTATTTTTAAATTTATTTTTTTATTCGTATTAAATATTGATTAATTAAATTTGTGTTGAAAATTTGCTTTTTTCTTATTTTTTTAATCGAATAACCTCTACAGCGGTAGTGGGCACTGTTAATAGTAGCGAAAATTACATTTAAGAAAAATTGCAACATATTCATTTATAATGCCAATAAAAATAACCTTGTTTTCTTAAGTTGTATAGCAAATAATTTATAATGTAAAATTACATGATTGAATAAATACGTGCCGTGGAGTAGGGTATAGTGTGTTGGATTACAAAACAACAGGTCTGAGTTCGATTCCTCCTGGCGTCATAGAGATTTTCAAAGTACAAATTGTACCATAAATATAAACAGAGGGAGAGAAAGGGGTAGTAAAATACCGAGCATACGAAACTAACTTTTATAAGAGAGAATAAAATCTATAATTAGATATGAGAGCAGCAACTCACTCGCTCTTTTTGACTCTATTTATTGTAAACCTATTATTTTTGGACAGTTGGTATGCTTGCGAGGAAGTACTTATTTTTCGACTGCTGGTATGCTTGCACCGAAGTACTTTCCTCCAATGTCATGCCCATGTAAAAGTATTACTGCTGATATATGTACAAAGAAGTTGTTACCTATTTGGCATACTTGTACTCATACCTGGTAATAGGGATCAATTAAAAAATTAATTGAAGGTCAATTAAAAAACAAGTATATACGGCCGTAAGTTCGGCCAGGCCGAATCTTATGTACCCTCCACCATGGATTGCGTAGGAACTTCTACTAAAGGCTGTCATCCACAATCGAATTACTTGGGTTGCGATAACACTTGCCAATGGCAAGGTATCGTAAAACTTTTTAACACTGTCTTCTAAATTGTAAGTTAGCCCATACGGGGTATATATTAAACAAAAAAGGCCGATTAAATACGTATATAATCTAGTTTGACAAAATTTTCTATAGAAATAAAATTTTGACAAAATTTTCTATAGAAATAAAAATTTGACAAAATTTTCTATAGAAATAAAAACTTGACAAAATTTTCTATAGAAATAAAATGTTGACAAAATTTTCTATGGAAATAAAATGTTGACAAAATTTTCTATAGCAATACAATTTTGACAAAAATTTCCATAGAAATAAAATGTTGACAAAATTTTGTATAGAAATAAAATTTTGACAAAATTTTGTATAGAAATAAAATGTTGACAAAATTTTCTACAGAAATAAATTTTTTACAAAATTTTCTATAGAAATAAACTTTTGACAAACATTTCTATAGAAATAAACTTTTGACAAAACTTTCTATAGAAATGAAATTTTAACAAAACTTTCTATAGTAATAAAATTTGACAAAATTTTCTATGGAAATAAAGTTTTGGTAGATTACAAAAATTTTCTATAGAAATAAAATTTTGACAAAATTTTCTATGGAAATAAAATTTTGACAAACATTTGTATAGAAATAAACTTTTGACAAAACTTTCTATAGAAATGAAATTTTGACAAAACTTTCTATAGTAATAAAATTTGACAAAATTTTCTAGGGAAATAAAGTTTTGGTAGATTATTTTTGGCGATATGGACCAATTTTTGTGTAATAAGTCATCGGCTATATATAACTAAAGACCGATATGGACCAATTTTTACATGGCTGTTAGAGGCCATATATTGACAAAATGTACCAAATTTCAACCGTATCGGATGAATTTTGCTCTTCCAAGAGGCTCCGGAGGTCAAATCTGGGGATCGGTTTATATGGGGGCTATATATAATTATGGACCGATATGGACCAATTTTTGCATGGTTGTTGAAAACCGTATACTAAGACCACGTACTAAATTTCAACCGGATCGGATGAATTTTGCTCCTCCAAGAGGCTCCGGTGGTCAAATCTGGGGATCGGTTTATATGGGAGCTATATATAATTATGGACCGATATGGACCAATTTTTGCATGGTTGTTAGAGGCCGTATACTAACATCAGGTACCAAATTTCAACCGGATCGGATGAATTTTGCCCCTCCAAAAGTCTCCGGAGGTCAAATCTGGGGATCGGTTTATATGGGGGCTATATATAATTATGGACCGATATGGACCAATTTGTGCATGGTTGTTAGAGACCATATACTAACATCAGGTACCAAATTTCAATCGGATCGGATGAATTTTGCTCCTCCAAGAGGCTCCGGAGGTCAAATCTGGGGATCGGTTTATATGGGGGCTATATATAATTATGGACCGATATGGACCAATTTTTGCATGGTTGTTAGAGACCGTATACTAAGACCACGTACCAAATTTCAACCGGATCGGATGAATTTTGCTGCTCCGGGAGGCTCCCAAAGCCAAATTTGGGGATCGGTTTATATGGGGGCTATACGTAAACGTGGTCCGATATGGCCCATTTTCAATACCATCCGACCTACATCAATAACAACTACTTGTGCCAAGTTTCAAGTCGATAGCTTGTTTCGTTCGGAAGTTAGCGTGATTTCCACAGACGGACGGACAGCCGGACAGACGGACGGACGGACAGACGGACAGACGGACAGACGGACGGACATGCTTAGATATACTTTATGGGGTCTTAGAGCAATATTTCGATGTGTTACAAACGGAATGACAAAGTTAATATACCCCCATCCTATGGTGGAGGGTATAATTAATTGATACTATTAATTTTAGTGATTGATTTTTGTTTCAATTAAAAAATTTGTTGTTTCAATTAAATTTATAATTGAATATTTGTTAAAACTCAATTAAAATTTTAATTGGAAAATTTTTCGTGAAATTTTTTTTTCTATGTAATCTGCAAGATGTCGATATTTTAGCCAAGGAAAACAATTAAAGGGTGATTCTTTTAAGGTTAGGATTTTCATGCATTAGTATTTGACAGATCACGTGGGATTTCAGACATGGTGTCAAAGAGAAAGATGCTCAGTATGCTTTGACATTTCATCATGAATAGACTTACTAACGAGCAACGCTTGCAAATCATTGAATTTTATTACCAAAATCAGTGTTCGGTTCGAAATGTGTTTCGCGCTTTACGTCCGATTTATGGTCTACATAATCGACCAAGTGAGCAAACAATTAATGCGATTGTGACCAAGTTTCGCACTCAGTTTACTTTATTGGACATTAAACCAACCACACGAATGCGTACAGTGCGTACAGAAGAGAATATTGCGTCTGTTTCTGAGAGTGTTGCTGAAGACCGTGAAATGTCGATTCGTCGCCGTTCGCAGCAATTGGGTTTGTGTTATTCGACCACATGGAAGATTTTACGCAAAGATCTTGGTGTAAAACCGTATAAAATACAGCTCGTGCAAGAACTGAAGCCGAACGATCTGCCACAACGTCGAATTTTCAGTGAATGGGCCCTAGAAAAGTTGGCAGAAAATCCGCTTTTTTATCGACAAATTTTGTTCAGCGATGAGGCTCATTTCTGGTTGAATGGCTACGTAAATAAGCAAAATTGCCGCATTTGAAGTGAAGAGCAACCAGAAGCCGTTCAAGAACTGCCCATGCATCCCGAAAAATGCACTGTTTGGTGTGGTTTGTACGCTGGTGGAATCATTGGACCGTATTTTTTCAAAGATGCTGTTGGACGCAACGTTACGGTGAATGGCGATCGCTATCGTTCGATGCTAACAAACTTTTTGTTGCCAAAAATGGAAGAACTGAACTTGGTTGACATGTGGTTTCAACAAGATGGCGCTACATGCCACACAGCTCGCGATTCTATGGCCATTTTGAGGGAAAACTTCGGAGAACAATTCATCTCAAGAAATGGACCGGTAAGTTGGCCACCAAGATCATGCGATTTGACGCCTTTAGACTATTTTTTGTGGGGCTACGTCAAGTCTAAAGTCTACAGAAATAAGCCAGCAACTATTCCAGCTTTGGAAGACAACATTTCCGAAGAAATTCGGGCTATTCCGGCCGAAATGCTCGAAAAAGTTGCCCAAAATTGGACTTTCCGAATGGACCACCTAAGACGCAGCCGCGGTCAACATTTAAATGAAATTATCTTCAAAAAGTAAATGTCATGGACCAATCTAACGTTTCAAATAAAGAACCGATGAGATTTTGCAAATTTTATGCGTTTTTTTTTTAAAAAGTTATCAAGCTCTTAACAAATCACCCTTTATAAACGAAGATATATGCTAGAAATATTACGTATTATAAATGTACCGAAAGAAAAACAGAATAAACTATAAGACTGATACGGACCATTGTACGCACACAATCTTACAAACTCTACAAATAATTACACTAAAAGGTCAACTACACACAAAAAAAATTTTTTTCTGATTCAATCACGAAATTAATTGATCCAATTAATTTTTAATTGAAATGTCTTCAATCACAGAAATGATAGTATCAATTAAAAAATTAATTGAAGGTCAATTAAAAAGTTAATTGATCCAATTAAAAAATTAATTGATACTATTATTTTTGTGATTGATTTTTGTTTCAATTAAAAAATTTGTTGAATCAATTAAATTTTTAATTGAATATTTTTTAAAACTCAATTAAAATTTTAATTGGAAAAATTTTCGTGAAATTTTTTTGTGTGTATACACTGAAAAAACAGTGAACCCACCAGGAAAGAAAATTTTAGTTCATTTTAGAAAATTTTAACTAAACTGTATTAGAAACGCGGATTTCACAAAAATAATTAAATAATTTTCGACAAATTGAAGAAAATTTATTCGGCATAATTCATTTGTTTCACAGGTTGAAGAAAATTTCCAAATTTGAAGGAAAAAATTGGAGTTCAAAATTGCAAAAATGTCTTTAGTGCCATACGAAGTTCAAGGTGGGCGCGTTATTCGTAAAATTTAAAAATGTTAAGAAATTCTGAACTATTTTGTGGGATATACGAATTAAGTTAATCTTTATGCTTCCTTTGAGTATAATTTTTATACCCTCCACCATAGGATGGGGGTATATTAACTTTGTCATTCCGTTTGTAACACATCGAAATATTGCTCTAAGACCCCATAAAGTATACATATTCTAGGTCGTGGTGAAATTCTGAGTCGATCTGAGCATGTCCGTCCGTCCGTCTGTTGATATCACGCTAACTTCCGAACGAAACAAGCTATCGACTTGAAACTTGGCACAAGTAGTTGCTATTGATGTAGGTCGGATGGTATTGCAAATGGGCCATATCGGCTTTGGCTTGCGGGGACTCTAAGACAAGCAAATTTCATCCCATCCGGCTGATATTTGGTATATGGTGTAAGTATAGGGTCTCTAACAACTATGCAAAAGTTGGTCCACATCGGTCAATAATTACATATAGCCCCCATATAAACCGATCCCCCGATTTGGCTTGCGGAGCCTCTAAGAGAAGCAAATTTCATCCGATCCAGCTGAAATTTGGTACATGGTGTTAGTATATGGTAGGAAGCCATCGTGGTGCAATGGTTAGCATGCCCGCCTTGTATACACAAGGTCGTGGGTTCGATTCCTGCTTCGACCGAACACCAAAAAGTTTTTCAGCGGCGGATTATCCCACCTCAGAAATGCTGGTGACATTTCTGAGGGTTTCAAAACTTCTCTAAGTGGTTTCACTGCAATGTGGAACGCCGTTCGGACTCAGTGATAAGTGAGAAGTTCACCAATGTGGTATCACAATGGACTGAATAGTCTAAGTGAGCCTGATACATCGGGCTGCCACCTAACCTAACCTATAGTGTTGGGAAAGTAACGAGTATTTGATTACAAGTACTCGTTACTGACTAATTTTTTTAGTACTCGTTACTAGTAAATGAGTACTCAATATCTTCAATGCCAGTTTTTTTCTTCTGACGGTAAGTAAGTTGGCGGTTTGGAAGTAAAATTCTTGACTTCTTGGAAAATATTAGTTGAAGTTTTCGAAAATCGTTTTATCAGTTAAAATAACACGAAAATGATATATGGCTTCTTCCTTTGAAGAAAGTGAAAAATTTATCTGATTTCTTAAAAACGTTTGCATTTGAAAAAATTTGCATTGGGTGTAGGTGGGAGCTATAATTTAAAGCATCACATGGATCACGTCTCATGCGAATAGTATGAATAATAATGTCGTTGACTTCAGCTGGTTCAATCCAATTGTTTTCAGAGAAGGTACCCAAGCTTATTCAAAACCCCTTGGAAAATTTCAACATTGGGTCTCACGATAAAAATGATCGCTTAATATTTTCATCCACTGTCAATGGTGGAAAATGGTGGATTTAAAAAGTTTGCAAATTGCAAGCATCAGTAATACACAATATACCCTGACGAAAAAATACCAAATAGTGAATACGAAATTGGCTCTAAAAATTTTAATGATTGGTGAAAATCTTTTTCTAACGAGACCCATATATCTACAACACCACATTTTATAATACTAGAATAAAACTGGATAATGTAATTTGCTTTTCTATACTGTTTTTAAATTTAAAAATTAAAAAGATATTATTAAAAAGTGCCCACAATGTATTTTTAATTTTTTTATAAAAGTAACGAGTAGTAACGAGTACTCAATTCAAAAGTAACGAGTAGTAACGAGTAGTCAAAAGTAATCAAAATTTGCAACACTACTAACCTAACCTAGTATATGGTATCTAATGACCACGCAAAAAATGGTCCCCTTTGGTCCATAATTATATATAGCCCCCATATAAACCGATCATCAGATTTGAACTCCGGAGCCTCTTGGAAGACCAAAATTCATCTGATTCAGTTGAAATTTGGTACGTGGTGTTAGTATATGACCTCAAACACCCATGCAAAAATTGGTTGAAATCGGTCCATAATTATATATAGCCCCCATATAAACTTACGACCGTATATAAAGGGTGGTTAAAATTTGATTTTGAATAAAACACAAACTATTTAGAAAATTATTGTAATTTTATTTTATTATGATATATTGGTATTACTCAATTATGTATGGAACAAAATATCGGCCAAATGGGCGCCGCGACCTCGGTGGCACACCTTCATCCGATGGTCCAAATTTTCTATGACGCTGAGGCATAATGGAGGTTCTATGTCGTTAATGTGCCGAATTATCTCATCCTTTAGCTCTTGAATTGTTGCTGGCTTATCGACGTATACCTTTTCTTTCGAATAACCCCAAAGAAACAGTCCAACGGTGTCAAATCACATGATCTTGGCGGCCAATTGACATCGCCATTAGATAACACGGCCATTGAATTTGTTGCGCAAAAGAGCCATTGTTTCGTTAGCTGTGTGGCAAGTGGCCCCGTCCTGCTGAAACCACATATCGTCCACATCCATATCTTCCAATTCGGGCCATAAAAAGTTCGTTATCATCTCACGATAGCGAACACCATTCACAGTAACTGCCTGACCGGCCTCATTTTGGAAAAAATACGACCCGATGATGCCGCCAGCCCATAAACCGCACCAAACAGTCACTCTTTATGGGTGCATTGGTTTTTCGACAATCACTCTTGGATTCTCATTCGCCCAAATGCGGCAATTCTGTTTATTGACGAATCCACTGAGGTGAAAATGTGCCTCATCACTCACTTCACCACAGTTGCCATTTCTTGGAACCATTCTGCCCATTCACGACGTCCATGGTTCAAATTGAGTAAGTCTGAAATAGAGAAATGTCAAATAAAATTCGCAAAAAAAACTTGACGTTTAGATGTGGTTCACATTCAACATCGGCCGTTACAATTTAACCACCATTTACTTGTTTCCTCTGTTTTAGGTAATTTAACTAACGTACCCCAAAAATTATTAAAGTCATGGAAACTTTCTTAAAACGTAATACCTCCATGAACTTTAGTGAAATTTACGGTTCACTTTTTTTGAGTGTACAACAACGACAAGTTTACATAGATTATTTTTGTGACATTTCGTATTGATTTTTTCCGGAGGAGCCATTTCCAGGCAGTAATTTGCTTTTGTGTCATTCGTCATTCGGAAATATTTTTAAGGCGCCAATTGGTTACTTCCATTATTTTACTTTTTTTTATTAAGTCTATAGATTAAATAATCCTTACAGACTAATTCTATTAATACATATTTACAAATAACATTATGCATTTAAAAATATTATTACTTTACGCTTAAGTGTGATATGATTTTCAGATAGGTCCAGTAAGAAGAAATACTTATTGAATTGGGATAACAGACGAAGTATTGGGTTATTATTCTCATCATTTGACCTAGAATAAGGGATTTTGAGCAGCTGGTAGTTCCGTGATGGCTTCAGAAGAACATTCACAAGGATCACAATGGACTGAATAGTCTAAGTGAGCCTGAATCTTAATCGGGCTGCCACTTTAACCTTTAAGGCTCCGATTCAGAATGTATCCACAACCCGTTCGTCCGTGAATAACATTAGACAAGAAACTAATATTAGCATTGTACGGCGACTCTTTAAAGTTGGGAGATTGATTATATTCAGCCTGTATTCATAACTAGGAAGGTTACTAGAATTCCACCCATATCTGCGAAGACAGAACAAAAGAAATTGTTTCTGAACCGATTCTATTGAATTGGAGTGTATCGCATAAACAGGATTCCAAATAAGTGTGTAAATATAACCATAGCGATAGGCGGTAGGCGAAACATTTTTGCCGCAACGGCAAATACAATAAGCTTGACGGCGAATAATTCCCTTTTTCACGTTTCCTAGCGTTTTTGTTGTCAAGACAGCACGCTTTGACAATATTAAACAATGAAGTTGAATAAAAACATACCATGGCTTGTTATTTGTTGAGTTATTTCAAGAAAAAACAAGTATATACGGCCGTAAGTTCGGCCAGGCCGAAGCTTATGTACCCTCCATCATGGATTGCGTAGAAACTTCATCTAAACACTGCCATCCACAATCGAATTACTTAAGTTGCGGTAACGCTTGCCGATGGCAAGGTATCTTAAAACCTCCTAACACCATCTTCTAAATTGTATGTAAGTCCATACGTGTTATATATTAAATCAAAAAAGATCGATCCAATACGTATATAATTCAGTTTGACAAAGTAGACATACAATTTTGACAAAATTTTCTACAGAAATAAAATTTTAACAAAATTTTCTATAGAAATAAAATTTTCACAAAATTTTCTATAGAAATAAAAATTTTGACAAAATTTTCTATAGAAAGAAAATTTTGACAAAAATTTCTACAGAAATGAAATTTTAACAAAATTTTCTATAGAAATAAACTTTTGACAAAATTTCCTATAGAAATAAAATCTTGGTAGATTATTTTTGGCTCGAGTGGCACCCATGATTATGAACCGAATAAAATTTGAACAAAATTTTCTATAGAAATAAAATTTTGACAAAATTTTCTATAGAAATAAAATTTTGACAATCATGAAAATTTTATTATGAACCGAATAAAATTTTAACAAAATTTTCTCTAGAAATAAAATGTTGACAAAATTTTCTATAGAAGTAAAATTTTGACAAAATTTTCTATAGAAATAAAATTTTGACAAAATTTTCTATAGAAATAAAATTTTGGTAGATTATTTTTGGGTCTAGTGGCAACCATGATTATGAACCTATATGGACCAATTTTTGTGTGATTGGACCAATTTTGGTATGGTTGTCAGCGACCATATACTAACACCACGTTCCTAATTTTAACCGGATCGGATGAATTTTGCTCCTCCAAGAGGCTCCGGAGGTCAAATCTGGAGAACGTTTTATATGGGGCTATATATAATTATGGGCCGATATGGACCAATTGTGGCACCGTTGTTAAAGATCATATACGAACACCATGTTCCAAATTACAACCAGATTGGATGAAATTTTCTTCTCTTGGATACTTCGCAAGCCAAATCTGGGGATCGGTTTATATGGGGGCTATATATAATTATGAACCGATGAGGACCAATTTTTGCATGGTTTTAGAGACTATATACCAACATCATGTACCAAATTTCAGGTGGATCGGATGAAATTTGTTTCTTTTTGACGCACCGCAACCCAAATCAGGGGATCGGTTTATATGGGCGCTATATATAATTATGGACCGATGTGGACCAATTTTTGCACGGTTGCTAGAGACCATATACCAATATCATGTACCAAATTTCAGCCGGATCGGATGCAATTTGCTTCTCTTTGAGGCTTCGCAAGCCAAATCTGGAGATCGGTTTATATGGGGTCTATATATAATTATGGACCGATGTGGACCAATTTTTGCATGGTTGTTAGAGACCATATGCCAACATCATGTACCAAATTTCAGCCGGATCGGATGAAATTTGCTTCTCTTTGAGGCTCCGCAAGCCAAATCTGGGGATCGGTTTATATGGGGGCTATATATAATTAAGGACCGATGTGAACCAATTTTTGTACGATTGTTAGAGACCATATACCAACACCATGTACCAAATTTCAGCCGGATCGGATGAAATATGCTTCTCTTAGAGGCTTCACAAACCAAATCTGGGGATCGGTTTATATGGGGGCTATATATAATTATTGACCGATGTGGACCAATTTCTGCATGGTTGTTAGAGACCATATACCAACACCATGTACCAAATTTCAGGCGGATCGGATGAAATTTGCTTCTCTTTTAGGCTCCGCCAGCCAAATCTGGGGATCGGTTTATATGGGGGCTATATATAATTATGGACCGATGTGGACCAATTTTTGCATGGTTGTTAGAGACCATATACCAACACCATGTACCAAATTTCAGCCGGATCGGATGAAATATGCTTCTGTTAGAGGCTCCACAAGCCAAATCTGAGGGTCCTTTTATATGGGGGCTATACGTAAAAGTGGACCGATGTGGCCCATTTGCAATACCATCCGACCTACATCGATAACAACTACTTGTGCCAAGTTTCAAGTCGATAGCTTGTTTCGTTCGGAAGTTAGCGTGATTTCAACAGACGGACGGACGGACGGACATGCTTAGATCGACTCAGAATTTCACCACGACCCAGAATATATATACTTTATGGGGTCTTAGAGCAATATTTCGATGTGTTACAAACGGAATGACAAAGTTAATATACCCCCATCCTATGATGGAGGGTATAAAAATAATCTACACGTCTCCAGGCAACAGCAATTCCTAGTGGTGAGTTAAAAAAATTGATAAGCGATGGCAACACCATCGCTTATCAAGGAGTTAGAATAAGTTTTAATTTAGCGACACGCCGCTAGCCGTCGCGGATTTTGGGCTTCCCATAAGAAATACACGTAAATAAGTGTTCGCCTACCGCCTATCGCTATGGTTATATTTACACACTAACAGATGCATATTCAAGTATACAGCGCACAAACGAAATATATAACAGTTTTGTTACAACCGGATCAGAGAACTCCTTGCTCCACCTTTTGATGAAACCAAGAGTTCCATATGCTTTGTTAATGGTTAATGAGATATGTCGTCGAAAATCCAATCGTGGGTCCAATGTGACTCCAAGGTCTAGTATAGAATTGACAGATTCAAGTTCACGATCGTTCAAGACATAACATGAGTGCAACAGTTTTATTCTAAAAAATTACATATGTTTACATTTCGATATGTTCAGCTCCATCAGATTCACCTTGCACCATTGAAATAATCTGTCTATATCTTCTTGTAAAATAGTTTGACCAGTATGATCGTTAAAAGAATGAAAAATTTTAACATCATCTGCGTACATTAAAACGTTGCACCGAAATATTGATTCTGGTAAATCATTTATAAACAGGTTGAAAAGAATCGGTCCAATGTGGCTTCCCCGCGGTACTCCTGAATATACAGCAATGTCTCTAGAAAGCGTATCACGAAATTTAACTTTCTGTGTTCTACCAGTCAAGTAAGAGCGAAGCCATTTTAAAAACATATCACTGAAATCCATAAACTCCAATTTTCGTAGTAAAAGCTTATGATTCGCCTTATCAAATGCTTTACTAAAGTTAGTATAAACAACATCAGTTTTTTTGCGTTCTTTGAATCCATCATTTATAAATGAAGTAAACTCCATTAGGTTAATCACAGTTGATCTAGATTTTCTAAAGCCATGTTGACAGTTAGATAAAATTGGTGGCGGATTGGCGGCGTCTAAAATCGGCGGCTTCATTCTCTGATCCCTTACCTATAAAAACATATGTATCTTCCGATAAATCATAAATTCACTTTTGTGCAATTGTATACAAATGGCTCTAGCTTTATATTTCTCCCATTTTTCACTAGCATTGTGTTTCGTCTTAGGGCGTTAGTCGATTTAAAATTTAAATCTATATATATATAGAAGTATAAAAAAAGTTCTCCAGATCGTTTCATATTTAAATATTTGTATATGGGAATATTACACTTTATGTAGCTCCCAACATATTTTAAGGACTTGAGATGGTATTTGATACTTTTGGTGTACATGGTGGTGAACGGTATAATGGTATAGTCGGCCCCGTCCAACTTTAGACTTTACTTACTTGTTAATCTATGATTCCATTCAAAGTATATCCGAATTAGCGATCTATAAATCGAAAATTGAATAATCGATTATTGGAATTTTGGCATGAAAATCTAGAAAAATCGAATTCGATTATTAATCAAAAAATAATCGCTTTAGATGTTAAACTATTCCTTAATTTTGATTACCAAAGATCCATTTTAATATTTTCTCTTTTCATTGAATTGAGATGAAATGTACCCAGATATAATGAAAATCTCACATATTTCTTAAATTTCATTAATAGAATTCCATTACCGGTAAGAATACAAATTCTGATTCGAATAAATAAAATGTCAAATTGATAAAACTGAATCCTTTGTGTTTTCATTTTCTTTGAATTTATATGAGCCTTTTATTATTTGGGAACGTGCGAAATAAAGAATCATTAAATTGTCGTACATGTTAAAATTTTATATTTAAAAAAAATTAAAAATATAATTTTTGATGGCAACACAAAGTTTCGGCTGCAACACTAGTTGTTGATAACACTCGTAAAAAGACAAATAGATTTCATAAAATCGAATATTTTGTATAATCATTGTGTCGGAATCTAGAATAAAATGGGCTTTAAATAGCTTTGGTCCATTCAAATCCCCCGGACCTGATGGAATTACTCCGGCGGAATTACAAGCAGTGGCTGAAAGAATTATCCCCTGGTTGACGGTGATACACAGAAAAAAAAGTGTCTCGTAAATTTAAGAAGATTTTTACAATAATTTATTACAAGAATTTTCCAGAATTTTAGTTCATTTTTCGTATCTTCAACGAAAATTAACTACTCGAAAGGAAATTTTACAAATTCTAAGTAGCAATCGTTTAGTTCATGGCCTACAAAATACGATGGAAATTTCCTTAAAATATTTCTTAACTGGTAGTTAAAAATTCGTTTGTCATGCTATAAAACTACTTGTGAAATGTAAAATATTTTCTAAATAATAAGTGCAATTTACAATAAGATTTTTTTGTATGAGAAAATATTTTTTTACGAAAAATGAACTTGAAAGTGGATAGCAATTTCTTACTGACAATTCCTATAGTTAATAATTGTTGGTAAAAAATTACCCAATGAAATATTTTTAGTTCACATGTAATTAAATTTATAGACATTTTCGTCAAAAATGGTAGATAACATTTCATGAAAATTTTGCAAATTTTAAGTTAAACGTTTCATCGTTCATAAACTGGTGTACCTTTACGAATATTATTCTCAGCGTAAATTGTCAGCAGATGCGATGAACTAATGCATAGTACAGAGATCTTTATCGGCATAGTGGAATGTGGTTAATGTAAAGATGATGTTACTTGAGTTTTGTTGTGTATACATGAGCGTGGGGTTGTTTTTATTTTGGTTCATTTAGTGGTTTGTGTGTGTGTTTGTTATTCTTGGATGGTTTATTGGCTGGATGAGGTGTTGTTTTCAATAAAGGCACATGTGTTTTTGTTGTTGTAGGAATGTTTTGGCTTTGCTTGGTTTTGTTTGGCATGCTTCAGTTGTATAGTTGGCGTTGGCGTGGGCTGTTGCATCTTTTAATATGCAACAAGGGAATATAAAGGCATGGAATATTTTGGAATTTTGAGACATATATTGGTGTTTGTTTATTAAACCTTTTAAATGAAAGTTATTAATATTTTATCGGTAGTTTCGAGAAAAGTTATTAAGAATATTTAGGAAAATATGTTGAAATTTAAAGTGTATTGAAATTTTTATTATTCAATGTAAAAAATTAATATTCAATTCCAGATGAATTTGGAAAATTTTTGTTATATCTCAGCGTATAGTTTAGCCATAAATTGGTAAGTATTTTTTTTTTAATATGGCTTTTTTTTAAATAATATTTTTTATGTATATTATTATTTGTTAATTATTTTTTTTTTTTTTTGGAAACCAGTTTAATGTTTTTCTTTGTTGTAAAAGCAATATTTAATTTCAGAGCAATGGGTTCGAAAATAGAGAATTGGTAAGTTTTCTTTTAAAATTTGGCTTTCTTTCAACTAGAATATTTACGTTTTTATGAACTCTTTATCATCAAAATTATAGGTTTTTAATACCTTATTTTAGTATTTCTTTAATCAATTTTTTTGGAAACCAATGTAATATTTTAATGTAAAAAAACAAATATTTAATTTCAGAATAACCCCTTAAAAATTTGAAAAAAATGTTGGTACTCCTTTGCTTGTAATTTAATAGTGAATTGGTAAGGATTCTTTAACTTTCTTTTAACCAGAATATTTGTTTTTTTTTATGCATAATATTATTTTTTTCATTCGATTTTATGGAAACCTATTTAATAATTTTATTTAATGTAAAAAATAAATATTAAATTTCAGAATAGCCCAAATAAATTTGGACAAATTTTTATATTTCCCCTCAGCGTACAATTTAATAGAGAATTGGTAAGTTTTATATTAAAACTCTGGCTTTCTTTCAACTAGAATATTTATTTTTTTATATCCTTCACATCGATAACAACACAGTTTTATGAGTTTATATAGAATACTTCATTATTTCTCTAATTGTTTCAGGTACCAATTTTATGAGATACGTTTTCCAAAGAAAAGTTGAATTCCTTACACCATTCGATAAAATGCCCCCAAATATGGTAAGTTACAAGCTAAAATGAAGAATTAAAATTATTTTTCATTACATGGTGTTAATTTTTAACAATTTTCATTATTGTTTCCATTTTTTTCCAGCAAGATATGTGAAAAAATTACCTACGATGAATAAAAAAGGATAAGTCAAAATGGCCAAACAGCGGGTTCAAATGAACTATTTTCTGTTCCACGTGGTCATAATTTTTATTCACAAAAAACATTGTATTAAGAACTTTCATCATAAGTTTTTATAATAAAGTACTTTTGCTTAAAGAAAGTTTAATTTTAATGTATGAAAATTTTCATAATAGTAAAACGGTTTGTTGTTCCTTTAATTATTTAATTTCTCTTTACTGTGGAATTATTGATTTAAAAATAGTTTAATCTTCGACATTTTAAAGAGACTGTTAACCAATTTTTATTATCGGGTTTCCCACAAAATAAGCAAGTAAAACAAAATAATACTGACTTTTAACTTGGTAGGGGTATATAAATCTTATGGTGTTGTAAAAATGAACTAAACTACAATGTTATAGATGAACTAAAATTTAAGAGAATTATAAACTAGACAAGTTGAAAAAAATCTTAAGGGCTAAATCATGGTCAATATTACTACAGTTTAGTTCATTTTGCAATGGAAAAGGGTTCACTGTTTTTTCAGTGTATATAAACGATGTGTAAACTTAGCATATATTCCAGAAAAGTGGAGGGAAACAAAAGTCGTCTTCATACCTAAAGCAGGAAAAGCCTCTCACTCGAGTGCGAAGGATTTCCGACCAATCAGCTTATCCTCATTCCTACCTAAGACCCTGGAGAGGATGATAGACATGTATCTTAGAACTAGCGTGGATTCAAGTTTGCTCTCGAAACGACAGCATGCATACTCGAAGGGCAGGTCTACTGAGACTGCATTGCATGAACTAGTCAGCTTTATTGAAAGCTCACTATCTGTCAAAGAATACACAATCGTGGCGTTTCTAGACATCGAAGGGGCGTTCAATAATGTCCATCCGAGCTCGATATTAAATGGACTGACAACTTTGAATGTTGATCCAGGTATACTTAGGCTGTTAGACGAACTTCTAACAAGGAGACGTATTTCAGCCACACTAGGGCAAGCAAACATACAAAGGTATGTGAACAGAGGCACTCCCCAAGGAGGAGTTCTATCACCTCTTCTTTGGAATGTTGCTATAAATAACCTTCTGGTTTCCCTAGAAAAACAAGGGATAAAAGTGGTGGCATACGCAGATGATGTGGCGCTAGCAGTCAGGAGAAAATTCCCATCCACAATCAGAGATATTATACAATAATGTCCATCCGAGCTCGATATTAAATGGACTGACAACTTTGAATGTTGATCCAGGTATACTTAGGCTGTTAGACGAACTTCTAACAAGGAGACGTATTTCAGCCACACTAGGGCAAGCAAACATACAAAGGTATGTGAACAGAGGCACTCCCCAAGGAGGAGTTCTATCACCTCTTCTTTGGAATGTTGCTATAAATAACCTTCTGGTTTCCCTAGAAAAACAAGGGATAAAAGTGGTGGCATACGCAGATGATGTGGCGCTAGCAGTCAGGGGAAAATTCCCATCCACAATCAGAGATATTATACAGAGAGCTCTCCGGATGACTGAGAAATGGGCAAAAGATAATGGTCTTGGTGTAAATCCAGCAAAGACAGAACTAGTCATGTACTGCAAAGATCGCAAAACTCCCACAGTTAGGCCCATTTCCTTAGGGGGTACTGAAATTCCCTTTGGTGAGTGTGCAAAATACCTTGGCGTTATTTTGGACAGAAAGCTGAATTTTAGGCTTAATATTGAAGAGAGGGCGAGGAAAGCCACGGTAGCTTTGTACTCGTGCAAAAAGGCAATAGGGAAAAAGTGGGGACTAAGACCAAAAATTGTGCATTGGCTATACACGGCAGTAGTTAGACCTATAATGCTATATGGTGTTGTAGTCTGGTGGCCGGCACTTCACCAGCCGACAAGTTTAGACAAAGTTCAGCGTATGGCGAGCTTATGTATCTCAGGCGCATTTAGTAAGACAGGAACAGACTCCCTTTATGTCATGCTACATCTATTGCCTTTAGACATTTTGGCCAAACAGTCAGCTGCAACAACGGCTGTGCGGTTGCGCGAGCTATGGCTGTGGTCGGAAAAAAGTTACGGTCATAGTTCGGTCCTCAAAGTAATGCCAGATGTGCCTAACGTAATGGATTACACCCTGGCAAAACCACTTTTCGACAAAAAGTTTGAAACTCTAACTCCCAACAGTGAGGCGTGGTGTACACAGACCCAGGGGAATAAAAGATATATAGATTTCTATACTGATGGCTCCAAATTGAATGGACAAGTGGGGTTCGGAGTATATTCTAAAGATCTGGAAATTCGAATAGCGAAAAGATTACCTAATCACTGTAGTGTTTTTCAGGCTGAAATATTGGCAATAAGAGAGGTGGTGAATTGGCTGAGAAGTAATGTTCCAACAAATATTGGCATTAATATATACTCAGACAGTCAACCTGCAATAAAATCCTTGGACTCTGTGTTCCTTAACTCGAAAACGGCCATTGACTGCCGCAAATCTCTCAACGAGATGGCTGAGCAGTACAATATTCACCTAATATGGGTGCCTGGCCATAGGAACATACCGGGGAACTGCGAAGCGGATGATTTGGCAAAGCTAGGAACTACCTTACATATTCCAGGGGAACTAGAATCTGTTGGTATGCCCCTGGCTACCTGCAAGCTCATGCTGCGTGAGAATGCTGTTATGATGGCAAATGTTCGATGGGAGAATTGCAAGGGCTGTAACGACACCAAGCAAATATGGCCCCATTTAAACTTAAACCGTACACTTGATATGCTAGTGTTCTCGAGACGTCAGATATCACTCCTGATATCTGCTATAACGGGTCGCTGCTTGATAGGCGATTTTGCAAAAACTATAGGCGCGAAGTATAATGACTATTGTATGAGCTGTCATGATGAGGAGGAAAAGGAATCAATTAAACACCTCTTGTGTGAGTGTCCTGCATTTTGTGTAAAGCGCAAGCAACTTTTAGGAGCATATAGCTTCAGATTACTGGCGGATCTGGAAAACGTTAACTTAAGCAGTCTGCTAATGTTTTGGAACAATCTGGTTGGTTCAACAAAGAAAAATAATCAAGAAGGTTCAGCGGTTAGAACTAGAAGTGCCCATATGTAATAGGTACTTTTAGTTAATGTGGTATCACAATGGACTGAATAGTCTAAGTGAGCCTGAATCTTAATCGGGCTGCCACTTTAACCTAACCTAACCTAACCTTGTATAATCATTATTTCGATAAAATTCGATTATATTCGATTTTTCATTAAAAATCAATAATCGAAAAGTCGAAAATCGATTATTGGCTTGCACTATAGATTCCTAAGCCGAATATGAGTACATATTGGGATACATTTCTTATGAGTTAATATCTCTATCCTTTCAAAAGTTGCAGAGTTATTTCCAAAAAAAAAGCGAGCTGGAACCACTTTGAGTACCTTTGCTCGGAAATGTAATCAGCACAATTGGTTCGATCAACCCATATCGGTTGAAAAATCGATCAAATAATTTATTCTAACACCCTGCAAAATAAAACAAATACCGGATTTTTCTTCTTTTCTTTATTTCATAATAACTGAAATGAATTTTTACAACTTGTTTCGGAAAAGTTTATAAAATTATATATGCGTTTTCCATGATTTTTGTTTTTGGTTTTATTTAAATAACTATACAACAATATTTTCATTTCATAATTCTTTTTCATTTTATTTCTGTTCGTTTTTTTGTTTGTGTACATTTGTTGGCGACATAACAAAATAAGATTCTATTGAAGGAGTTCAAGTGTTGAGAAAAAATAAAAATGTTGGTGGTTGAATATTATCGACAAAGAAGATATATTTGTGTGTGTGTTTTTTTATATTTTAAATATAAACCGAATCAATTAAAAGATTTTATTACAAAATTGACTCATTTTTTTGTTTTTAATAAAAGGGCTTTGTGTTTAACAACAAAACTTTGTGTTTCTTTTTCTGTTTTATGTTCGAGTGTATTTTTAATGTGATACTCTTCAATTCCTGAACAAATTCAAAAGATTTATTTGAATTATTTGTTGGATTTTGCTGGGTCGTGGGAAGAGGTGAGTGGGATGTTGTGCAGAAGATTTCACTGATATGTTTCTAAGGAGCCTAAATTTAAACAATGGCGCATATTTTATGGCATGAGATTGGCGTGTTTGCCTTGATGTTATTGTATATACAAATGATGCAGTTCGTCCAATCCATTATCCGTGTTGTATCTAAAATTTTCCAAACAATGATTGAAACTATTCTATTATACAAGAGTTTTTAAATCCATATCGAAGGTATATATGTCCCCTATATATATTTGTGCGAAATTCGTATAGTGATATGCTATGTCGAAGCATCTCCTTACGAAGCTATTTCTTTTTGGCACAACTTAATATAACCGTAAGCTGTCAGGGCTAGGTATCTTCTAACCCTTCATAAAAGAAGGCACCTGATAAGGGCGATCAAGTTTCGCGGTCGTCGTACAGACTTTTGTGTACATACAAAGAACATCCCAGCAAAAAAAATTGGAAGTTGTTCCACAAACATTTCTATTAAAGCCATTCCAGAATCCCCCATCGATTTTTTTCAACTTCCGATGCAGTCCTTTTGGACAAGTCCACACACATATCTTCTAAAGCGCATCATGAGATCCTCCAATGATTTTTTTCCACTCCCGATGAAGTCCCTTTGAACAAGTCCACAAACATTTCTTCTAAAGCGCATCTTGGGATCCCCCAATCCTTTTTTTCTACTTCAGCTGCAGTCCTTGTGGACAAGTATTAGAAAGCCTATTTTAAGTGCAAATTTTTTACAATTAAATTTTACAAAAAAAAAAATTGAAAATTAATAAAAAAAGTAAAAAAATAATAAACAAAAAATAAATTTCATCCCCGCTGGGATTTGAACCTATGCCGTTTGACTTTTTCGCTTCCATGGAAGTTCTTTGCAAATTACGAGAAATATATTTATACGAAAATATATGCCGAAAATAAGAAATAAAAACGATGCATAACATAAAAAAAATATTTTTTTAGAAAAATATTTGATAAAAAAATTGCCGCTGGTGAGATTTGAACTTGCGTTTCTTATTTCTTCGTTCATACTAATAAAGAACATCTCGAGAAGCAATTAGAATGTTGTTCCTTGGTGTCGTATTACAATTGTATCACAAACATTTGAATTAACCTTTCGACGCTTTATGTTCAATGGCGTTTGTGGCTGAGTGTGCTAAGGCGTTCTGTTATGGTGCCATCAAACCCAGGTTCAACCCCTGGTCGGAGCGAAAAAGTTTTTCAAATTGTAAAAAATTAGATAATAGCAAAATAATAGTGTAATAAAAAATATGGTTGAAAAAAAATGAAATCGGTTGAATTTTTTTTTTCGCTTTTTAAATTTCTTTATTCAAATTAACTTCCAGAGCACAACTTCTAAAGCAATGCAAAGGATCCAAAATGGAGTACTTCCGTCCTACGAAAAGCCCATGTAAAATTCATTGGAGATGATCCAAGTTTGCACTACTTCCGGATCACAGATTGGGGATCCAAACTACTTTTTTGGAAGCTCTTTTTTTTGCTGGGATTTCATTAAAAGTCAGCCAACGAAAAATTTTCATTGATATAACGAAACATTTTCATTAATACAATGAAAATATTGGTTAATAGTACGAAACGTTACGTTGATTTGCAGAAAATTCATTATATTAACGAAAACATTCGTTGTATTAACGAATTTGTTTCATTGGCTGACTTTTAACGACACATTTCGATAATATAACGAAACTTTTTCTATTAGTGTTTGCTGGACACAACACGAAAAATATCTGAACGATATCGAACCAAGACTTACGAGACTGTCAATACTGTTTGCGATCTGTATGCAGATTCAGGCCAGGACAATCAACACTAGGAGTCCTTAAGGAATCCTACTGGTGACGCAACCCAGTAAGAAAAAAGCGTCGCCAAAAAAGTAGTGAACATGTTCTTTTTTAATGCGGATGTGGTGCAAAATTGGTGCAAAGCGATCAATTTAACATGGGCTTGTCATAGGACGAATGTCAACCATTTCAACAGCGGTTGCAATGAATATGCATCACTTCTTAAGGCGCGATCCGAATTCACTGTTTTGGGTGTGAATTAGACAATTTTGTGATATTTTGATAAATAAATAATTTTTACAAATTTTTATGGTTTTTAATCCATTCTAACGCTTATCCGAAACGCTTGACCTCAAATATTTTCCAAAAGTAGCAAATTTTTTAGAATGGATTTAGCATTTTGTTCGAAAAAAAAATTAAAAAAATTGCACCATTCTATGAATCTTTACTCTTTTTTAACCTATTTGAAAAAAGTAAAAATTACCCTTTAAAAATATGAAAAAGGCGAGTTATAAAAAATTGAATCAAAAGAACTTCCTGAGTAGTTAAAGAACATTTTTGGAAGAGCTTTTAAAGTTGTTCCGAAGAGAAGTACTGGGTAGTTATTAACAACAATTTTAACAGGATAAGGTGGACAGACGTAATATGCACCTTAGAGACGATAATTCACACAACGAAATGCCTAGTGAGAATATTGTAAGACTTTCGAAAAAACGAGTTTTGATATATGCCGCTATACGGGCCCCAAGAAGAATGAGAATTACCAGGGAGCTACCATGATGCGATGGTTAACATGTCCGTCTTGTATACAAATGGCCAAGAGTCTATTTCCACCAAAAATATTTCAGTCGTGGATGCTAATGAATGACGAGTTTTCATTATTTTTTAAATGTAGACGGGGAAAGTTGGAAATGTCTCCCCGAGAAATCGAATCCATAAAATGTTACAAAGGAAGAAGAATTGAGAGCCTGTAAGGCGATTTGCTGAACACGTTCTCCGCAACAAACAGGTTGGCGTGAGCACGACGACATGAGAAATTGAAGCTTTAGACTGTGTACGGAACCCTCCGCGGACCATGGGGGGTTCCACCTTGAAGTAATTCGTAAATGGTTCCGTGGTGAAATCATTCCATGAAAGTGGAGAAGGGATGACGTTTTAGTCTGTATCGTTTATTTTGATGGAGCCCGGCGCATGCGTGGGCGCAATCTCAGGTGCGAAATTTTCCATTTCTCTATACCGTGATAGTGGCAGTGTTGGACCGCGTCCAACAAGTGGACATAAACAAGAAGACAAATGATCCGAAAATTGAAGGCCAGATATGATCAAAATCCATTACGCAGTGGTAGAAAACTTGCTAGTGAGATTTACATGCCACTAGGTCAGCAGCAAATTTGTACCTTCGATTGACACCGGAATTCCAGCGTAACGATTAACAAATTAACACATAAGATTCAAAAGGAATCATCTTCACATGCCAAGGCTACAGAATTTCATTCTAGCCCGCGATGAATTATCTGTAACCTATTACAAATACTGGTGCGTTATTCCATATATACACTGAAAAAAAGCATGTCGGGTTCCAAAGATTTTGTCTTTACACTAATAATTTTGGTATTGATTCCGGGCCAAAGAAGCGGAAAATTGAAGTAAGGATACTTTTAAGACGTAATTCTCTTTTAAATTTGAGTTTTGAGTACTTGAAACACTAGAAAACAAATTATTTGTTTTTGTTTTTATTATCTTTTTTCCTTCATGTGCTCTCTAATGCCATATTCCCACTGACTCGTTTTCCGCACTCGTGTTTCCAAAACATTTCACCCTTCACACTAAGTTGAGATGTTTTACTTTGACAGTTACCATGGAAACTAGAAGTTCCCATTTAATCTAAATTCAAATATATGCAACGTTTGTTCAAATAAATACCACGACCGCGAAGCAAAAATTTTTTTAAAATGATTTTCACATCCCTATTTTCTTCAAAGCCTTTGTTTATTCATTTTTTTCTATGAAATTTATTTCCATAACAAACATATATTTTGAAAAGAGTATGTTCAGTGAGAGCATTTTCCAAATAATCTAAAACTGACGTGTTTTTGAGCAAAACTTGTGTTTTGGGGGGGGGTATATTAACGTTGTCATTCCGTTTGTAACACATCGAAATATTGCTCTAAGACCCCATAAAGTATATATATTCTAGGTCGTGGTGAAATTCTGAGTCGATCTGAGCATGTCCGTCTGTCCGTCCGTCCGTCCGTCTGTTGAAATCACGCTAACTTCCGAACGAAACAAGCTATTGACTTGGAACTTGGCACAAATAGTTGTCATTGATGTAGGTCGGATGGTATTGCAAATGGGCCATATCGGTTCACTTTTACGTATAGCCCCCATATAAACGGACCCCCAAATTTGGCTTGCGATTGCTCTAAGAGAAGCAAATTCCATCCGATCCGGCTGAAATTTGGTACGTGGTGTTAGTATATGGTCTCTAACAACCATGCAAACATTGGTCCACATCGGTCCATAATTATATATAGCCCCCATATAAACCGATCCCCAGATTTGGCTTGCGGAGCCTCAAAGAGAAGCAAATTTCATCCGATACGGCTGAAATTTGGTACATGGTATTAGAATATGGTCTCTAACAACCATGCAAAAAAAACTTCCGAACGAAACAAGCTATCGACTTGAAACTTGGCACAAGTAGTTGTTATTGATGTAGGTTGGATGGTATTGCAAATGGGCCATATCGGTTCACTTTTACGTATAGCCCCCATATAAACGGACCCCCAAATTTGGCTTGCGATTGCTCTAAGAGAAGCAAATTTCATCCGATCCGGCTGAAATTTGGTACATGGTGTTAGTATATGGTCTCTAACAACCATGCCAAAATTGGTCCATATCGGTCCACTTTTACGTATAGCCCCCATATAAACGGACCCCCAAATTTGGCTTGCGATTGCTCTAAGAGAAGCAAATTCCATCTGATCCGGCTGAAATTTTGCACGTGGTGTTAGTATATGGTCTCTAACAGCCATGCCAAAATTGGTCCACATCGGTCCATAATTATATATAGCCCCCATTTAAACCGATCCCCAGATTTGGCTTGCGGAGCCTCAAAGAGAAGCAAATTTCATCCGATACGGCTGAAATTTGGTACATGGTATTAGTATATGGTCTCTAACAACCATGCAAAAAAAACTTCCGAACGAAACAAGCTATCGACTTGAAACTTGGCACAAGTAGTTGTTATTGATGTAGGTCGGATGGTATTGCAAATGGTATAGCCCCCATATAAATCGATCCCCAGATTTGGCTTGCGGAGCCACTTGGACGAGCAAAATTCATTCGATCCGGTTGAAATTTGCAACGTGGTGTTAATATATGGCCGCTAATAACCATGCCAAAATTAGTCCATATCGGTCTATTGTTATATACAGCCGATCCCCAATCACACAAAAATTGGTCCATATCGGTTCATAATCATGCTTGCCACTCGAGCAAAAATAATCTTGCAAATTTTTATTTCTATAGAAAATTATGTCAAAATTTTATTTCTTTAGAAAATTTTGTCGAAATTTTATTCCTATAGAAAATTTTGTCAAATTTTATTTCTATAGAAAATTTTGGCAAAATTTTATTTCTATAGAAAATTTTGTCAAAATTATAATTCTATAGATAATGTTGTCAAAATGTTAAATCTTTTGAAAATTTTTTAAAAATTTCATTTCTATAGAAAATTTTGTCAAAATTTTATTACTATAGAAAATTTTGTCAAACTTAATTATATACGTATTTAATGGGCCATTTTAAGTTCAATATATACCACGTATGGACTACGTGGTATATATTACGGTATTAGGAAGTTTTAAGATACCTTGTCATCGGCAAAAGTTACCACAACCCAAGTAATTCGATTGTGGATGACAGTCTTCAGTAGAAGTTTCTACGCAATCCACGGTGGAGGGTACATAAGCTTCGGCCTGGCCGAACTTACGGCCGTATATACTTGTTTTGTTTTGAAATGCTCATATAGGGAAAACATTTCAAACCCCAAAACAAGCTTGGTGAGAACGCCGTATAAGTTCTTTAAAATAAAGTGTTGACAAACATCTTCTATTTTTGAACGCGATACAAAAAGTCAACAAATTTAAAGACGATTTTAGTAGTTTTAAAGAAAGTCAAACCAAATTTTCATTCATGTTAAGATATCCATTTTCAAATCGAGTCACTTAACTATAGGGACAAAACGACTTCAATGGAAAACTTTATATTGAAAAAAAAATTAACTGAAGCTTGTACATTGACCCCAAAATCTTTTGATTGAAAACATCAACAATGATCCCCAACTCTTTAAGAAAATTTAAGTTTTAAGGAAAAAAAATTAAATAGGTTCGTACTGAAAATTAATTATGTTAAATAAATGGAGTTTGTCAAGAATAAAATCAACATTTTGGGGCCATATTTCATTCTCAGCATGGGTCTATATTTCATAGGGGCCTTAATTCGCAAGGCCGGCCCTAAGGACTTTTGTTGCACATTCTAACCCACATTTGTTCATTAAAATACGGAATTTTCTTATACCATAGAAGAACAACTTAATTATGTCTAATATAAATATTTTCTTATGGTTAAATTTTGTCATTTGTACTGAAAGGATTGCATTAGCTACCCCCATATTTTCCCATGATAATTTTAGTCCTAAACTAGGCGAAATCTCAAATCTTTTCCGAATATGGAAAGCTATTGACAACACGGATATGGTTAGAAGAGTTCATGGTCGCTTATGCATTCATAATGGCTGAGTAATCATTGGTTAGGAGTGTGATGTGTTTTTTTTTTACAGCTGCTTCATTTGCTTAAAAATTGCATATATCCATCCCTTCATTTAATTACTTTTGTTTAATAATACAATAGCCTTGTTTTTTTGGTTTCTTGTTTGTAATTCCTCTTGTTTTTACTTTTAAATAAATTTGGACATTATTAGATAAATTATTATAAATGCTTATCTTTGTTTCTGTGAGTGAGTGTGAAAATTTCATTTGCGGATTTCATATAGAGTTCACCTTTCATAGCGGCTGATTAACAATAAATTTGCATTTTTTTGTTTTTTTTTAGTTTTCTTTTTTTTTTGGTTTGGTTTGAGGCATACAAAAAATACAGTACTTGCATTAAATATTTTTTATTCAATTTTAGCAGTATATATTGTAGATAATATATATATTTATGTATGTATAATATTAAGGACCATATGCGGTATCAGTTTCCTTCTTTGTTGCTTTTGTTGTTTTTTTTTTTTTTTGGTAATTTTTAAACATTTAATTGTAAATAAGCTTTGTTTATTTGTTTTTTTTTTTTTTGTTTGTAGGTGTATGACTTAAACGATTTATTTACAGGGTTGAGATTTTATTTCTTATTTATTTTAAATTGAAATTGGCATTATTTTTTATTTTCATTTCATTGCATTTGTTTTTGTTTTTTTATTCAAGGTACAGCACAAAATTGTTTTGTTTGTTTTTCTTTGTTAATTCTAAAAATATGAGAGTAACATTTTGTTTTTTATTTGAACGATTATCTCTTTTAAGTGGGTTCTGGTTGTTTGTTGTTTGTTGTGGTTTTGTTTTTTTTTTGTAGGTAAAAAACCAATGAAAATTCCCTAATATTTTATTAATACATCTTGTGTTTTTTAAATTTACGTTGGTATGGACAATTTTCTTTAGTTTTAGTTATATAGGCTAAATCGATTGTTTAGGCATTTTTGAGAGAGAGAGAGAAAAAAAGGTATCAGCGGATTTACATTTAGATAAGTGGTACCTATATACGGCTTTAAGTTATTTTTTCTAGGCTGTGTAAATATCTTAGGACAAGCTATTGCAGGAATGTTTATATGTTATAGTTTATGATAAGCATTATTTTTTCGATCCTTCAAAAGTTTAGACAAATCGAGTTTTCTTTTAATAGCCTAATTATTTTTCTTAAAAAAATCCACATTAACACAAAAAACAAAGGTACACAGATAAAAAAAAAATAAATTGTTATGAAAATGTACCGCCTCGTGCCAAAATTTAATTGAATGCAATACGTTGTTAAAACCAGAAAATTTTCATACTCTGGTATGTTCTTCAACTAACATTTACGAAATTACACTTTTTCGGTAGGAAATCTGCATTAAACTAATTTGTACGGTCCTTCAAAAATGTATACCTACGATTAGTTATAACATTTTTGAGACATTTTGAAAATTATAAAATGTAACTAAATCTGAACAAATATTTGAAATAAAAATAAATTAAACTTAGAGCCAGTTTAACGATGGTTTTTCTGTACAATAATTTTCTTTTGACTATGAGAATTTAAAGTGTCTGTGAAGTGAAGTGTCCACTATTTCAACAAAATCGGTACAGGTTTCAGTCAAAATTAAAATTTGTAAAATTCTATAGATTTATACAGTGACGGTTATTGATCGAAATGCATAATCCTAATCAGTCTATATGGGTATTATAACAAAGCAAACACTACACTGAAAAAAAAACATGTCCGGTCCAAAGATTTTGTCTTTACTCTAACAATTTGGGTATTGATTCCGAGCCAAAGAAGCGGAGAATACAAGATTTTTTCTTCATATGTCATCAAAGCCTTTAAAAACGAGTTAACGACAATTTTATTTTCCAAATTCAGACTCGACTTCCAGTAGAATGTATGCTGTGTTTCCAGTAAAAAACGTAATAAAGTGTTGAAAAGCATGTCCTATTTTTGAACGATTGTTTTCTTTGTAGTCAAGATGCAAAAAGACAACAAATTTAAATACAATTTCATTAATTTGAAAGATTTTTTCTGAATTACTAAAGTCAAGTTGACCTTACCCCAAAAAAAATTTATTTCACGTTATGATACCCATTTTTAAGTCAAATCACTTAATTATAAGGACAATACGACTTCATTGAAATGTTTATCGACTTTTGAACAAGGAAAAAACTTTATATTAGAGAAATGCGTCTTCTATGCTAAGCAAAATTTGCATTCGTGTTTTAAGGACATGAAATCTTTGGCCTCACGACAATATTTTTTTCAGTGTAATATTAATTCTATTTAGCGTCGTGACCAAAATTGCGTCTTCCCTTAACTCAAGAAGTCAAATCGGTAGATCGGTTTATATGGGAGCTATATCAAACCATGAACAGATGTATACCAAATATGGCATATCTTTTTGCGGACGTAAAAAATCTCTAGATTTCAAATTTCAAGAAAATCCAATAAAAAATGCAGCATCCATGTTCTCAAGATCCCTCAAGATCGGAGTATATGGTGGCTATATCAAACCGTGGGCCGATGTATACGAAATTTGGCATATCTGTTTATGAATTCAGGACATCTTCCATCTTAAATTCGCTGAACAAAAAAATTCTTATCGAAATCGAAAAATCCTAGTTAGGTCCTAGTAAATAATTTGTACAAATCAATATGGCATTTGTTGCATTTCAAGCGAGATCACCGAAACTCATTATAGCGATAAGCTAGCTATCTTGTTCAAATGTCACGTTATTGAACACTTGAGAAGATTAGTAATATTTTACTTACAATTCTGCTGCTATACGTATTTGAATATTATAAAGTTTGAAAATGCCTAAAAGTATGCTCAAATAATTGAAATAAAGTTGAGTATACCAAAGACGACTTGATTATAATATAACTGCCTAAAGTTATGCACCAAAATTTATAAATAAAATCGTAGCTAGATTTAGTCTTGGGCAAAATCGTTCTCCGTAGTGATCCGAACCCATCGTTCCTTTTGTACAAAGGAACTAGTTCCTTCAAATCGTAGCTAGTGATGCGGACCCATCGTTCCTTTTGTACAAAGGAACTAGTTCCTTCAAATCGTTACTTTTCGTTGCGGCTTTTTATATTTGTCATCACTGTAATCTACTAAAGACAACGAAATCTGTGGTCAATTAACTCTTTCAGGTTTGGTGGTTAGTTAACTAACCACCTGCTTTTGCTTGTATAGAACTGATTGTGTGCCACCTCAAATCAAATTTTTTAAATTCTTAGGGCCAGTTTCTCAATGTCTTGTTATTTTTTATCGTGTCGATAAAACAGCTGATCCCATACAAAAATTGTACTAACCGGAGGTCTATCCACCGGTTAAAATTAATCGGAGGATGAGAAACTGGCCATTACATTTTTAAAGCCACCGTTAATCATTTGTTGCGAGACTTTGTCGCTAGAGTGCACTGGTTATGTTATCTTTATTTAAACTTGGGGAAATCCCTTGATTTTTAACCTGTCAGTTGTGATTGAAATAAAGCAGCATCAAGTGTTTATAAATCAACGAGATCAGTTGTGTTTATTTACTTGGTACTTGTTTTGTGATAACGTATATATAAAAAATCGAAAATATTTTTTGTTTTATTTTTTTGCAACCACTACGGTGGTTAGTTAACTAACCACCCTATATTCCAAAAGCCTGAAGCAAAACTTTATTTTTTTCTTTTATTTTATAATAAATAAACCTATATTAAACCAAAAAAACAAAAACAGTTGTTTTGTTTATGAAATAAAAATTGTAAAACTGTGGCCCAAAGAGTTAAAAGATATAAAAAATATGGAAAATTGAGTGAAATTACTTCAAACAGTTTATAAGAAGAAATTATGAATGAAATGGGCAATTTAAGGAAGTAACTAATCTCTTTGGATGGGTCTTTGGATTTAATAATACTATACTTTGTGTAAAATAATTCATTGCAATGACTTTACCTTAGTCTTGTGTCGTGTCGGAACGAACTAGTTCCGGTAAACGATTTTGCCCAAGACTAATCATAAAAGATTTTTTTTGTGAAGAGCCTGAGATGGAACCAATGGTTCTATTAAACAGCAGCATATCAATCAATAATTTAATATACATACCCGCCAAAATGAATGAATTGACAAATAGCTACTGTCAAAAAAAGTCAAAAAATAAAACTGCGATCTGCGGAACGGTGGAGCGCAAATTGTAAATTAAAATAAATGACAAAGGAACGATGAGAACGAAAGAGATGGAACTAATGAAAATCGTTCCTTTTAGTGAACCGTTCATTGGAACTAGTTCATTACGGAACGACACAATACTAGCTTGAATCATACGAATAAAGCATTGAAAAGGAAACAATCAAACAAATGTTATCACAAGTTATAAATTCATAAAATTAATATATTAACGCATAATAATAAAATTCGAAAAAAATGGAAAGCAAAATTACTTTCTCGACTTGTGTTACACTTCAGCTTCAGATATAGCTCCCATATGACTACGGAGATCAAATGTTTATTACTTGAAATTCCCAAATTGCGTTACTTTCGTCCCCAATTTAAATTAAAAATACTCACAAATATCCCCAAAAAAATTTTGACAAAGTTAAATGAAAAATCTAAAGGAATAGGTTCTACTGTAGAAACTCCGTAATAATTTAAAATTGAAAAAATATAAAAATTTTGTTATGCAAGTTTACGATCAAGATTTCAAACACACAAAACCAGGAGTCGAGTTATCAAAATATCATTCAATTCAAGCGGTGATTAGAATTAATAATGAGAAGTTCGTTCGGCATGTGTGTTTTTAAACCGAAATGTAGATCTAAAGTGTCAAGACATAAAATTTGGTAATCGATCAGTATGAAGACGTTGTTACAAATGAGCTGATCTATAGTTATGGGATGTATTATCCAAATTATTGATGAAGGGGCAACATTTCGACACGAGTTCTCAAGGAATAATTTCAGAATAGTAGAACAATTAACCAGAGCAAATTGTAAATAAGGGCTTAGGCTCCCTAGAAAGTGCCGTAGCGTACAGAGGAGCAAGGATTTTTTTTTATGATTCGCTGTATTGAACCCTTTTTTAAGAACGTAAAACAGAATTTCATGTAAACCTCAAACAATTGACAAATTTCTGAAAATTCCCCATCAAATCACCAAGTCCCCAACTCAAATATTTCGTCCAAATCCAATACCAATATTGGCAACTCTGGGTGAAGGGGATATTAAAAACAAAACAAGTCAAAAAGGCTCTGAAAAAAATTGTGATCTACTATGAAAGATTATGCAACCTAAATTTTAGGACACACCATTTACACACCATTAAGGACACATTTCTATAATGAAATTTAATTGAAAGAAATGCTACAAAAAAGTTTTCATTCAATTTGGGAGACGAATCTTGGATATTTGCGTCTCCCCGTGAATATCGTATGTCTTTGAGGAAACGAAAAATTTCCTTAAAATAAATAAAATCATTTTTGAAATTGTTTAAATTCATGAATCTTTACATTTACGATGAAAACGCTTCGAATATTATAATATTATCTTTGGTTTAAATTTGTTTTAATTCCAAACAAATTTAAACCAAAGATAATAATAAATAATAAAAGAAACATTTTTGTACTTTGCAATATCTGTTATAATTTTGATTTTTAAACTGACATATGAATAGCTTTATTAATATATCGCAAAAGGAGAATGGTGAAAATTCGATATTTGAGATCTGTATTCTAACTAAAATTTTATTGATCCTAGATTTAAGGCTGGACAGGTCCCCAAAAAATTATCTCGATTTAAAAAAAACGGCTCGGGTAGGTCTTTATAGGGGCTATGCCAAAACATGTACCTATACACACCATTTTCGGCATACCTATTTGTGGCCCAAAAATGCCTCCAGATTTCTAATTTTAAACAAATCGAATAGGAACTACGGTTACTAGAAGCCCAAGAAGTCAAATCGGAAGATCGGTTTAAACGGGGGCTATACCGAAACGTGGACCGATACGCACCATGATCGGCGGATCTGTTTGTATTTCTAAAATATCTCTAGAATTTCAATTTGAAATCGCATGTAAATCGGCCTATATGGGGGCTATACCAAAACCTATATAGCCCATCTTCGAAATTGATCTGTTTGCAAACAAAAAAGGAATCTATGCCAAATATTAGGACAATAAAGTCACTATGGAAGGTTGTAGCGTGATTTTAACAGGCTTACAGACGGGCATGGTTGTCGAAGCTCTTGTTTTTGCTGGCAAATAAATATAACTTTCTATATGCAATGAGTCTATAAAAATAATACCCTAAATTGGTGCAAAATGCCACCGATGGACTTTTACCAATATTCCAATTTGTTGCTTTTTTAAACGTTCATATAATTTATTAAGATATATCAAAAGTTTTCTTCTTTTCTGGTGCGATTCGTATGCTCAAAATGAAACAGGTTCCTAAGATTTTGTCCCAGACTGGTTCATGGAGTAGTACATTTTAGTTGTCCCAGGACATGCCCTTTGGAATGAGTACACGTCGTGTCCTAAAGTGGTGTAAATTTACCCCATCAATAACAAACCCATGTTAAAGTGACAGGCCCATTCCATATGGTTTAACCAGAACTTGACTAATCCAAGTTCTCGTTAAATCATATGGAATCATATGTGCCGGTCTTGGGGTTGATCCATTTCTCGTAGGGTAATTATAGGTCTCACTGTGAAAAAATAATTTAGGGTGGGGAAAATCTATTGGAGACAGAAATTCTTAAAGAAAAATACTTTCACCATATAAAGTAACATGATGCGTCTAAACATTTTTGATGTGTGCCCAATCATAATATTGTGTGTTTCACTTCTATTATGTTCACCACAAACAGGTTGTTTCTGTACACTCAAAAAAGTGAACCCTCTATTTCACTGTTTGGAGAAAGTTTCTTCACTCTAAAAATTTTTAGCGTACGTTAGTTAAATGGACTAAAAAACGGGAAAAAATTACACACAAATGAAGCCTAAAGATGAACTAAATTCGTACTTCTCACAAAATAGTTCATTATTTGTATAAATTTGTAAATTTTACTCTAAATTTATCCATCTTGAACTTCGTATAGCACTAAAGACATTCTTATAATTTTGAATTCCAATTTTGTCTTTCAAACTACAAAATTTTCTCTAACAAGTGAAAAAAAAACAATATTTATTAATTTTTAATTATTTTTATGATATCGGTGTGCTGTCATATACTGTTAAGTTAAAATTTTCTAAAAATAATCTAAATTTTCTAAAATTAACCAAAATTTTTTTCCTGGTGGGTGCACTGTTTTCTCAGTGTAAGGGCTTATGAAATAAATCAACTAAATTATATTGTTGCATATAAAGAGCATAATCCTGCTAAGGGGAGTTGGAATTTCATTGCTTCCCGCAATGAAATATTATTTTCTTTGTAAATGGCCTTCGTATTAGTGGTAAATTTGTATGTACATATATTAGGTTTGTATATCTGTATACAAATATGAAGATCTATAGGAGTTTATTCTCTCGCTTTTGGTTGACGGAATACATACATACGTGTATAAACCGAAAAGAAACTGTGAAGCTGTATAATATTAAAAAATTGATTTAATTTTTGGAATTTGGTTTTCTTTATTTTTTTTTCTTTTGTTGGAATTTATATGGATTTTTTTACTCTTTCATAATTGTCATTTCAAGCTTATCTATAAAATGTACACATTTCTCCAAATTATTTTTTGGTTGGTAGTGTGATTCTCTATTAGGAATAGTAATAGTTGTAGTAGTAGTGGTATTGTTTGTATGTATATAAATTTTTTTTACAATAGTATTTATTTGGACATTTGTTGTAGATGTTGTTTTGCTGAGATGATGTTTTACTAAAAACTAAAGTGTAATTCAGACTAAAATACTGTTCATTGCTTTTCAATATTCACATTCTGTTTTTTGTTGTTGTTTTTCATTTTCATTTTCTTCTTCCTCTTCGCCTTTTCGAATTGTTTGCTGTGAGTCTGTGGGCGGGAGACTTGATCCTTGTATAGCAATATTGTTGTTGTTTGCCCTTGGGGTATGTTTTATTCCTTTTTGGATTTGCCATACATTAATTGCTACGTTTTTGATGCATCCTTAGCATCATCCTTGTCCTCGTTGCGATCATTGGAGTTATCACGTTGCAATAAGGAACGGTTTTCATCACTAGAACCTCCAGCATCTCCACTGCCATCATTGCCACTATCAGCAGCTTCACCACGTAAATTAACATTCGATGTAAATGTTGTTTCAGAGTCTGTGAATGTGATAACAAAACAACAGAATAAATATTAGAGAATTTGCAAAGAATTCACGGAAAGGTGTGATAGTTCTAGTATGGTGTTAGCCAATTGTGCTTGTATTATTATTTTTTTTTTTCGTAATGGATTTCATAGCCAAACAATAAGCGTTGTACATATCTATTGTAAGCAGCATTAATAAAACGTCAAATATGTATTTTAAATAAATATGAGGTTGTATGAAGATAAATGACATTGAAACTTAAAAGAAATTGTCATTATTTAATGTACATAAAATGAAATATTAACATTATCGCTCAAATAATAATACGAAGAACATTTTTGAATATACACACAGAGAAGGAAAATGATCATCCCACAACAATATTTTTCGGACAGCAATGTTCAATGTTCACCGTCCAAAAATAACATTTTGTTCTTGAAACCTGTTTTGGATGATCATGTTCCTTCTCTGCGTGTACTGACATAGGGACGCCAGACGTGCTCTTTTAAAGAGCACATGTGCTCTTTTTTACAAAATGTACTCTTAAAATAATATAGGCCAAAATAGCACGCAAAAGTGCTCTATTTTTAGTTAAGTGCTCTTTGTATGCATCACAACAAATATAACGCGATTCAATAAATGGTAAAAGTAAACTGAACATACGTAAATGTCACACTACGATATTTTCCTACGCCGTTATTTTCTAATTAAATAGTGTTTTACTTTATATATCAAAGTCGAAGAAAAGAACGCCGATGTTGCTTCTTCACTTTGTACTCTGTTCTGAATGTAAACAAACTTCTTTCAATAACATTTTTAAAAAAAAAAAAAAAAAAAAAAAAAAAAACACCAAACAAATGACTTACAAAGTATTGTAAGAAACTTAGCTTGAGTTGAAAGTGTTTTATTTTATGTATATCTAATGAACCTTTTTTATGTTTAAATGAATTATTATGGAATTAAATGTTTTTATTTTATATGAAAAAGTGTGCTCTTTTTATAAATTGAATGTGCTCTTTTTGCCTCTTCAAAATCTGGCATCCCTAACTGACATCAACATCAAAAATAATTAAGTATAACAAGATTAAGCATGGTGCTCTTATAAAGAGAAAACAAATGTCAAGGTGTAGAGGGCTATAAAAAAATTGTTTTATTAGTCAATTTTTTCCATAGCAGCTCTGCCCCGGAATAAATTTAAAACGGCAATATTCACATAAAACCATAATGAATATTCGATTTAAAATACACATACGTTTTATTTTATTTTTCTAAATTCGTTTTGGTATTGCTTTTGAGGGTTTTTATTCAGCAATTTATGAAAAAGAGAAATGTTATGATATTTTCCGACGCAAACGGCAGTACATTTGAGAGACACGTCGACGCAAACTTTATGATATTTTGTTGGCAGAGTCCTCTGGTGCTTCAGTTTTGCTATGACAAGACTGCATCTTCTTCTCAATTATCTTTGTCAACATGAACTGCCGGTTGACAATTGGGGTACGATGTCGGATGTACCCTGATCCTCCACGGGGGTCTAGAAATTAAATTTCAAGTCACGGGAGCCACCGTGGTGCAATGGTTAGCATGCCCGCCTTGCATATACAAGGTCGTGGGTTCGATTCCTGCTACGACCGAACACCAAGAAATTTTTCAGCGGTGGATTATCCCACCTCAGTAATGCTGGTGACATTTCTGAGGGTTTCAAAGCTTCTCTAAGTGATTTCACTGGAATGTGGAACGCCGTTCGGACTCGGCTATAAAAAGGGGGTCCCTTGTCATTGAGCTTAACATGGAATCGGGCAGCACTCAGTGATAAGAGAGAAGTTCACCACTGCGGTATCACAATGGACTGAATAGTCTAAGTGATTATATATATATATATATATATATATATATATATATATATATATATATATATATATATATATATATATATATATATATATATATATATATATATATATATATATATATATATATATATATATATATATATATATATATATATATATATATATATATATATATATATATATATATATATATATATATATATATATATATATATATATATATATATATATATATATATATATATATATATATATATATATATATATATATATATATATATATATATATATATATATATATATATGTATATATATATGTCAAAACTATGTCAAACTATGTTTGATAGTTCCGAAGATTAAGAATAAACGAGAAAAATAAGAGCACGCTTACAATCTCTTTCGTTTTCCTTTTTGTAGTTTGCCAATTTTACACAAAATTAGACCGTTTATGATGCACCATTAATATATTAAAAGTTCATATTTGAACAAAAAATTGTGACCAAAACCGCGAAAATACGAATTTTAATTTTCAGCAGCATTGCTCTTTACGAACAACACAAAAGCAAATGCACGAAAATTAATGTTTGGGACTGACTCTTTACGAAATAATCAAAACGAAATGTCAGAAAATTAATTTTTGGAACTGACACATTTTTTTTAAAGAGAATAGTGGATCATCTACGTATTATAAGGTCTATGTGTGAGATTGCTTTACTACGGTGTTTTCGAGAGATCAACACTCATACTAACAAACATCGTCAGTCGTCGGTTGCATTGGATATTGGTGGTTGAATTTTTTTTACCAATTGGTGTTTTAAGATTGCAAATATTGGTGTTTACTAAATACACTGGTCGGTTGCGGTAGATCGCAGCCGTTCTCTGTTGCCGACCTACTTGTGCCAATTTTCAAGCCGATCCGAACAAGGATTTTCGCTTGATTTCAACAGATGGACGAACAGACATCGCTAGATCGACCCAGAATTTAGCAGTCTGCTAATGTTTTTGGAACAATCTGGTTAGTTAAACAGAAGTAAATATTCGAGACTGTAATAGCCCTTTCCGACCTATAGCCGATCCACGTGATAGATTTTCCTAAATTTTTGAATTCTGTTATTTATGTGTACATAGAACATTTTAAATTATTAAGTTTGTTCAGTTTCATCCTGTATCCTGTTTTTTCAGGATACGCACAATTGTTGCAGTCCGCTAAATTCCGGTTAAAGTCCGGACGTAAAAATATCAAAAAACACAAAATAATCACGAAGTTACTGTTGGCATACAATATCTAATATGTTTTTTATTGAAAACACTTGTTTGATGAAATATTCCACAATTTAAATAATTTTAATTTATTTGCAATCTTACTTCTTCCACTCATTTTTACAAATACGCAAAATACACTGCTGGAACTACAAAATTAATAGGAAAAGCAAATATTTATAACGGTTCTTCACATTCTTAGACAAAGAGAGAGCATATACAATTATTGTTCTGTCGCTCTTATCGCAGTACGTCATATATTAAAGAAATTATAGAGCCTTAAACTTACCCGCACAATTGTGCGTACACGGTCGGAAAGGGATAGATACTTTTAGTTAATGTGGTATCACAATGGACCGAATAGTCTACCTAGAGGATCAGATTTGATCAAACCATCAGAGGGTCTAAAAGTCCCCCATGATCTTATACCTGAAGAAATGTTAGCGAGCCATTGCGAAATTCTGATACTCAATCATAGTACAAACCATCAGAGGGTGTAAAAGTCCCCCATGATCTTATACATGAAGAAATGTTAGCGATACATTCCGAAATTTCCTTTGAAGTACCTGGCATAATTTGGATTTTGAAATTGGAATTTGTACGTAAATACTTTTATTAATATATCATAAAAAGAAAATAAAAACTCGATGAATGAGATCTGTATCCAGTTTCAATTTTATTGATCCTAGATTTAAAGCCAGGGAGGCCCGTAAAAATTGTCATTATTTTAAAGAAGCCGCATATTTGGCTCGGAATCAATACCAAAATCCTTAAGGGTAGGTCAAAAACTTTGGATCCAAGTAAACTTTTTTTGAGTGTTTATTTTCCAAATTAAGACGACTTCCAGGAGAAATTTGCTATGTTTCAATTAAAAAACGTCTTTAAAATAAAGTGTTGAAAAACATGTCCCATATTTGGACGATTTTTTGCTTCGTAGTCGTAGTTAAAGACAATTTCATTAAATTTAAAGAATTTTTCTGAATTATTAAAGTCAAGTTGACATTAGCCCAAACATTTTTCTTTCATGTTATGATAACCATTTTTAGGTAAAATTACTTAATTATAAGGAGAAAACGACTTCATTGAAAATTTTCTAGACTTTTGGACAAGGAAAAAAACTTTTTATTAGAGAATTGTGTCTTCTATGCTAAGCAAACTTTGCATTCGTATTTAAAGACATTAAATCTTTGACCTCACGACAATATTTTTTCAGTCTAGATATGGATGTTGTATTATCATCTGGCGACGGAACAGTAAATTCGAATTTAAACAATAATATGTATTGTTTTTAGCTTTAAGCTATATGCGATATCTCTTTTTATTTAGTTTTTCAATGTTTTTCTTGAATTATTTATGTTTTCTTTTCTATTGCAAAAATAACAAGTATATACAGAAGTAAGTTCGGCCGGGCCGAATCTAAACACCCACCACCATGAATGAAGTGTAATAGTTTCCTTTGAAAACTCTTCGTCGTGGCGGGTTACTTGAAAATATATACAATTTCAGGGGGGTTTGATGTGAGATATTCTCCCAAACAGATCAGTTCAACCACGCGTCCCGAAGAGAAATTTAAAGATTCTACATATGAAGACTAGATCAGATTCTAGATTTATAAGAGCAATTTTTCTTTGAGTTTTTGAGGAATCATAAACATCTCGTGTCAGTGTGCAAGAAAATGATGAAATAACGCCATGATTTGAAATGTAAAATCTGTAAATTTTTACCCACATTATTCAAATTCAAAACTTACAGGGTCTAGACCCCAAATCGGAGGGCGGGTTTATAAGGATGTATATTAAAATCTGTACCGATATCAAAATATATTCGGAACACCTATTTGTGGCGCTAGATATCCAATTTCAGGCAAATCGGATTGAAAATACGGTTTCTAGAAGCCAAGAAGTAAAATCGGGAGATCGGTCTATATGGGGCTAAACCCAAACATTGGCCGATATACCCCACTTTCGGCACACCTATTTGTGGTAAAATGGGGAAATATATGGGGGCTACCCCAAAACATGGACCGATAGGCACCATTTTCGGCATACCTAGTTGCGGTCCTAAAATACCTATAGAATTATAATTTCAGGCAAATCGGATAGTACGGTTTCTAGAAGCCCGTGACGTTAAATCGGGGGACCTATGTTATATAGCGCATCTTCTTGACCTGTCTGCAAACAAAAAAACGAATCTGTGTAAAATTGCAGGACGACAGCACCATTATTGAAATCTGTAGCGTGATTACAACAGACAGACGGACATGGTTATATCGTCTTAGAATTTCTCCCTGATCAAGAATATATACTTTATATAAACGGAAATCGATGTTTCGATGTGTTACAAACGGAATGACAAACTCATTATACCCCCTTCACCATGACTACTGTATGAGCTGTCATGATGCGGAGGCAAAGGTATCAATTAACACCTCTTTTATGAGTGAAAATAATCAAGAAGGGTCAGCGGTTAAAACTAGAAGTCTCCATATGTAATAGGTACTTTTAGTTAAAGTGGCATCACAAAGGACTGAATAGTGAACCTAAAACTAAATCGGTGGTGGATATATAAGTGTACTGTTTTTTTTTTTCAATTGTACAGTTTTCTTAAATGCAATGGCCATTTTAAAATCTGGAAAGCCTAATTCCAACCGTTATAATTCTTAAAAATAAATTGTAACCAGTAATAGGAGGAGTTAAGATATTGCAAAAAATAGCTGTTTTAGACCATAGAGACTACCATTTTTAAGTATCCTTTTTCTCTCAGTGTAAGTGTTTATACATCACATAGATTACACTAGTTTACAAACTAATTTTTTTCATATACATTTGATGAGAGGTGACTTTTCTTATGTATTTAGACAATGAAGGTTGAAATTTTGTTATGGAACAGTTTTTGAGATATCCCGTTATTTTTACTTTTTCGGCCTTTTTTCACAAAACAAAAATTATCTCGAAATAGAAATATCCGATTATATTGTTATTGGTACTAAGTGCAAAGTATTGAGATGACGAACAAACGTGTGCAATTTGATCTGTGATAAGTGGTTCAAAACATATCGATGAAAAAAGGCGAATTTTCCAAAAAAAACGTGCTTTACAGTGACTCTTTGCCGCCAGAAAAGTATAAACCATTGAGAAAACGTCTGGGTTTTCTTCGTGTTCGTAGGTATAAGCAAAGATATAAAAAATTGAGCTTCCCATCCACACAAATGTGTCTCCTATTTATACCCTGTAGGAATTTCTCGAACTCACTCAAAATCAAACTAACTTTTTACTAACTAATTGGAGGCGACTTTTAGCTAACTCAATATTTATGCAGTCTTGGGTCAGTTGATTTTTTCCCAAACTCACTTTTTCTCGATCAGCAATGCGATACCTTTTCGCTCACTCTAAGCTGATGCATATTTAACCCTTTCACTACCGAAATAAACCTAATATTATAAGCTTTAATTTTTCTTCTGTTTTTGCTTGTACTAACAGCATGTAGAACAAAAATTGCCAGTTTGAGAACCTACCTCACTTACTTCAAGAGCTATATGAGCTTTTTCTGAAAACTTGATTCTCTAATTGTGACCAAATGGCCTTACGAAAATAAGCCCTATTTGGCCTATAATATCTTTCACAGTGTGAGAAAAAATACAAAAAAGAAACCGTAAAAGTATCAGCTATAATTTTTGTATAAATGTCCATTCACTGGAAACATACAAAAGACAAATTGTCTCAAATTTTCGTATTTTTCGTTTATTGATAAAAAAGTTTATAAAAATATATTTTAGTGCTCACCAATATTGAAAATATTTGTAGCATATTTAGATTAAAGCCTCTACTTTAAAATAACATCGAGAAATAAAACGAAACTAAGTGGGAAAATAGAATTTGGTGTCTTTTTCGAATGTCCTTCTAAGTGGACATCGGTAGTGAAAGGGTAAAGTGAAGTAAAGTCATGGAAACAATTCAAATAAACAAACAAAAAATATGTATTGACTTCTATAACTGTCAATTTGGATTTGGCTTTTTATATTTGTTTCAATTTAGCTTGTAATTTCAGAGAACTTTTGTAATTTTTTACAAAAGTTCTCTGATAGCAGTAAGTAACATATAAATCCATAATTAAAATGCAATTTAATAATTAAACTTTCCTTTTTCCTAACATAGAACCCATCATTATCAGTGACGGAATAAATGGAAACTTCGAATAAAAGTATTAAATGGCTGTTTGAGGACGAAGACATCGGGAAATACACTTAAGCCTTTTGGACTTCCCTGACGAATGCCATTTTCATTCAGTGAGCGTCATTACAAAAGTAGGTACAAATCCCTCTGAGTTAAACGAGAACATTAAGACAACACTCAAACTCAAGACAAGATGAACTAAACTAATATTACCCGAATTTTTATTTACGTTATATTTTATTAATTGTAAAATAATTTTAAAAAATCTGAATTGTTATTATTTTTTAATAATAATTATAAATGAATCAAAAATAATAAAACAAAAACAAAATATTTTATTATCCACAAAGAGCTCACCATAAACTAATCAGTTAGGAGCTAACTCATAGTATGCTCATATATTATCAGCCTAAAGCTAACTCACTTTGAGCTAACTTTTGGTTAGCTGAAGCTTATGCAGGGTTGAGTGAGGACTGACTCGTTCCAATGACAACACGTGTTAAAACTGAATAGGATTTTACATGGGAAATGAGTTAGGTTTTGAGTCACCTGTGACTCAGTTATTACTAACAATTTATTAACTTAAAATCACCTCAATTTCCTACAGGGTATGATTTGACATCGGATTTATTCACTCAATTGCTTATAACTTTGTCATTTTTCGATCGATTATACACATAAAAAAAGTCACCTCTCATCAAATGTACATTTTCAGTCTAAACTAGTGTTATTATCAAGTTGAAAAGTCTTTATCGATTTTGAAAAGTTCGAAAAAGTCAAAAAGGTTATGTTTTCAAAATCAAAAAGTCCACGATTTGATTCTGATTACAATCCCAAAATCATATATTCATTTTGCTGCTGAACTACTTACCAAGCTTTGCAGGGCACAATGAATGCTGATTAACTTCAAATTCTAAGAAAAGCCTTTCATGGGAATACACACCTTAACATAGATTTTCTTTGGTTCTTTGACCACTTATCAAAATAAAAATCATGATAAAGTAAACTCAAATAGAGAGCATGGTGAATGGAATATGAAAACATAAATACCATATTATGAGTGAACTTATTTACAAGTTTTAGTTTTTTTTTTTTTTTTTTTTTTTTTTTTAACAAAGTGCAAGATTGATGAGGGCATATTTACAAAGCCAAAATTCAAATCTTATATATTGTGCAATAGAATTCTTGGCTATGCTATATAGTAGTAGAGTGCAAATATTGCGCATGTATAACTATATTTTCTAATATTGTGCATAAGTATATAACAAAATTGCATAGAAGTTCATTTAATAAAGATCACATACAAAAATCATATCACCAAACATTATGCGTTTCCACACAAACATAACCAAATATTCACAGACGGGCAGAGATAGAGAGAGATATACAAATATGGTGGGTGGGAGTATTGGAGCACAGAGAGAGAGATGGAGACATGCTTCAAACATCGTATCAGTTAAAATGCAGCATCGAATATAACTGAAGTGTGAATGGAACAAATGAGCATTCAATTTTTATTTAGATCGAGATTGAGAAAAAGATTTAGACTGGTATTAGGATGTTTCTTCGACTCAGCTTCAAATCAAACTAGGGTACACTTGAATGAAAATTAAATGCTAGGAGAAAAAAATTGTGTAAAACTTTCGCTAATGCAATTCTGCAAATGTTTTTTTTTAAATAAAATATTAAAAAATATTTTGCTGATCCCGAATTCATGTTGTTCACAATTTTTTTAACATTTTGTTTTAATAACGTTTTCGTCGCCAAGTATCGTACTGTATTAGAAGAATATTTACTCAATTCTTTTTCCGCAAGTTTAATTTTCATCCAGGCGTGAAGGCAGATGTCCTATATTGCAATTATATTTACCTAAACTACTATCTCTATTCGTTGAGTCATAACGACTACTGTCTCCCGACAAATGAGAGGCGGCTCCGGCACGTGATAGTACCGGCTTGACTTGCCTGAGAGCCTGCTCTTCTGCTGGATATCGTGGAGTTTGGAATTTTGTCGGCTTCGTTTGTAGTGTTGCCGGGCCTGAGCGTTGTTGCATTAGGGTTCGATGCCTAAGGGGTGGTGGGGATATTGACTTAGCTAAAACTGAATGAGGTAATTTATTCGGTGAGTAATCACTGCCTGATTCACCCTGTTGTCATTATTGAAAAAAATAGAAAAATACAAAAAATTTATGAGGTTAGAATACAGGGATAAAATTGATCAACAATTAGTGACTTACCATAACTGTGCCATTATCAGAGACACCTGAACCAGACATATTGTCTGCCAAGAGACGTTCACTTTCCGGATCCGCTAAAACTCGCGATACATCCGATTTATTCTTCAATATGGACTTGGATCGCCGATGGTGCTCCAAATTTGGTGATGCATCTATTGATTCTATCGATGAGGAATGTTTACTTTCAAATTTGGCTAAATAATTACAAGCAAGCAAAAACAACACCAACGTATATACATACATATATAGTATATAGAGGCAGTTCCATTAAATAAAAATTATGCATAAATATAACAATTACATATATATATTACATTAATAAAATCTTTAAAATATATCTACATTATCCATATAGTTTTATATGAATACAATTATTGCATATAGAATATTTCATAAAAAAATACATTCCTTTAGACTTACAACCGTGAGGGTTTTAAGGGTTCACAATATATAGGGAGAATTCCTTTCGTGAAAAAGGGACGAAAAGCAATAGTTATAGGATCAAACATAATCAAACACTAGTTACTTGAGATTTTCCCTAAATGTGGGCATCAGATTAACCAGAAGACATGGTCTAATTGACCTAATTACATCATGGAAATAATCAATTGTCCAACTAGGCAACTATAAACAAACATTAGGATGTCTCGTGAGAAACACGAGAATAATAAGGTTACAAATACACGTAATGATTTTTGTAGAAAATACGGATCCAACGAAGGCGGATAAATTAAAGAGGCAGTGATTAGTAAGAAATTGAGGACATACAATATTGATACGAGACAATTCTACGATAGAGGCTAAACTTTCAACTGGTCTCAAACCGGGAAACAGAAAGTCTAATTGTCGCAGCGCAAGACCAGGCCTTAAATACAAGATATCATCAAAGGAAGATTTTAGGGCAAACAAAATGTCGTTTATGTCATAAATATGAGGAGCGCATTAATCACATTATATCGGGATGCCCTATCTTATCTAGAACGACAGATAACGTGTATTGGCAGCTATTGAAGAAATCCAATATAGATATAATACGAAATTCAAGCAAGAGCTCTCGTGGAGAAGGATGGTATCACGATCATGTGGAATTTTCCAATAATAATAGATCGCACAATCATTGCAAATAGATCAGACATTGTGTACCATAATATGTTAGAAACACCAAGGAATGTTTCCTTAAAGATATAGCTGTACCTGATGATTCCAATATAATCATAAAGGAAACAGATAAATAGGGTAAATACAGATACCTCGATATAGAAATAAACAGAATGTGAAAGGCGTGAACAGTGGTCACCACAGTGTAGTGGAGGAGGCACTGGGCTCAGTCACTTGAAGATATTTCGAGAATCATGACGATTATCATACTACACGAATCCTGGTGAAGTACAGAAGACTGCAGTACTGGGTACGGCTAACGTATAGGGGGTTTTACCCCCTACTTTTTCCATTACCGAGAAAGCGGGAATTTTTTCGAATTTCCGGGGAAATTCAAAGGGAAATCTGTTTTGATGTAGCATACGTTTAGATATTTAAGTGAATCGCTTAAAGCTACGATTATAAGCCACTGTCTGGACAACTAACAATGTATATTACGATGATCTCTTATATCAGCCATAAATCATACTAAAGTACGAAATATTTTGTAATACAAAAAAATTTTACAATGGTACACAAGCACACTATTATTCCAAAGCTCGCAAAAGCGAACTAGAAAAGAGCGATTCGAGAGAAGCTTTTCGAAATTAGGTCAAATTATGATTATGACTGAAAAACTGGGGAACTCCGCTCTTCATAGCCTTATGAAAAACAAAAAATTCGAATATTGACGAAATCGCTGAAGGAGCATCCTAAAAATCAAAAGGGACATCCTAAAAAATAATAAAAGAGAGAACTGAAAGCAAAAGGAAGGACCGGAATCAGGGCCGAAGAAGGCATCGAATCCCGACAAGATGTCCTAGTGGAGGAAAAGATGATCCAAGTTATCCAGATTAACCTCCACCGGAGCAAAACGGCAACCAAAGCTCTGATGGAAAAAATAATAAAAGAACATTGAACAACTCGCAACAAGTTAGCTGGATTAAACCATGCAAATTACCGACTGTTCTACGCTAATACAGTAAATATATCAAGAGCCTGCATGATATTCCACAAAAACTTGTGCTTTCCCTCTTGTCCGGAGTTGTCAATAGAAGATGTTGAAATAGGGAAATGGGAATGTATACCCGACGTCAGTGTACCTGACATATGACGTACCGACCTTACTACCTTGATCAGCGTTGCAGCAACTGGTAAAGAAAGTCAGACAATCAAGATATGGTAGGTTGCGATGCTCACTCACATCACGCAACCTGCGTCAGCAACAACAGTAACAGAAAAGGCAAAGCCCTTCTAGAATTGCTAAATACAAATAACTTGATGATACTGAACACGGGCATTCGTACCTCCTTGTAAATGGGGTTAGAGAAAAGGTATTGGACATTACCATAAGTTCGGAGAACTTAATAGACGAGGTCCAGGGATGGAAGGTAATGGAAGAGCACACATACTTATATCAGGTTTAGAATAACCGGGCCAGAACCGAATCAAATAAGGCGAAGGCTAACTCGACAAAATTCGGAACAAAAATAAGACCCCACCTAGAGCGATTTAGCCCAAACTGCCCAGAGGTAGACAACATTGGTAAAAATGATGGCTGCACTACGACTTTAAATCTTAACTGACGCAAATTTCGTTTGATCCTAAATCTGTACGTAAAGCTCGAATTTTGCGCATTAATTCTCAAAGGTAATTTTCATTCATCGTAATCTAAATCAGATTTACATTGGCTTTAAAATGCGATAGTTAGGTTGTAGCGGAAATTTCTTCCAAAGGATCAAATCAAATTTAAGAACTAAAAATCATTTGAATTATTCACAAAATATACACTGAGTTTAAGCAACAAAAAAATGGAAACAATTTCCATATTTGATGAATTCAAGCCTTTAGTGGGTTTACCTTTGGGTCCAACATTTTGTATGCCGAAGAGATGTTGATTTATCAATTTGGTGGCAGTGGCTAGACTCTTGCCGGGCATAAATGAGGAACGTTTCTTTTTTTGGCTGGTCGTACTACTAGCCGGGCTATTCTCATTGCCCTGATTCTCTTGAGAGAGCTTGGAGTCTTCGAAACGAGCACGGGGCTTCGAGAGTTGTGTGGCCCCGGTAGTGGTCGAATGTGACGATGACGAAGAGGAGGGCATTACCGCTCCTGAGAAACTCTGTTGGAATCGCGTTTTGCGATGTTTTGGCACTGGATTCTCGTTGAGGCTGATGTGGCTGCCGCGCTCGTGAGCATCGAAATTTTGATAGACATCATCCATGGGACTTAGACCACCAGCTGCCAAGTTTCGCAAAGCCGTATCACCAGATGCGCTCTTTTTCACATGGGCCCGTATCTGGCCCGAAGATGGCGTCGGCGGTAGACCCACCATATAACCGGTAGTTGTATTACCAGCCGAGTCTTTCTCCAGTGGATTTATGTACAAGTTATCCATATCAATGTCCAGGGCACACACCTCGTCGTTCAGGTCCGACGTGAGGTCGCCTTGAGACAAGAATGGGTGGGTTTGACAACTGGCATAGGTGTCCGAACTATCTACGCTTGCCAGATCGGCATTATTATTATTGAAATTGTTATTCAAGTTATTATTGCTGAAATTGTTCCCCAGTGCTGTCACACCTTGTTGGCTTGTGCTCATTGGCAGCGGATGGCAAGTTCCCAGAGATGTTGTATTGAAATTGTTATTGTAATTGTGATTGAAATTACTGATAGCGGCACTGGTACTGCTGCTTACATACGGTGGATATCTCAGAGTCGTATCTAATGGCAGCGCTATGGTTGTCGACGTGGTCGTGCCATACGATGACGACGTCGATGAAGATTGTGAAATTGGCGCAAGGCCGGTGGCAGTATACGGCAGTGATGTCCTCACAACTCCCCCACTGCCGGCCGAATAGAGCAGTTCACTTTGTGTGGTACCCGTGGAGGTGGTGACAATGCCACCGCCCATTTGTAACGCCTGCAATTGATTGGACATAAACGCTGCTGCCGTCGATGCAGACGGCATGACCGCTGAGGGCGTTGATGATGCCGTAACGGCAATGCCACCAAATGGAAGTGCATTCTGTAGCTGGCGATTGGCTGCTTGTCGCAACTCATAGCAAATGGGTTTATGGAAGTCCGATGTGGGAAGTGCTATAACACCTTCGGCATCTGTAAATTCCTTGAAATCCTGAAATTGAAATAAAATAAAACACAATTATTAGACGGAGTACAAACTGATTTTTTTTATTGATTCCTATAAAAAATTAAAAACAAAATTGGCTAAAAAAAATAATTGTGGAAAAATATTTTCCATTTTTTACCCACTACTACTAGATAAACGTATAACACAATAGTCGAAAATCGACTAATTGTTTTTTTTTTTTTATTTTCAAAATCGACTATTCTACTTTTTAATTTTTTGAAAATCGAGTCAAAAAGTCTAGACGACTAAAATTGACTTACCAAACTCTAACGAAAGATACCAATTTCAATTGAGAGAGGATTGTGAATATCGTTTTAATAATCGCAATAGGGCTCCGTGACATTACAGCTCAAAAGCCCCAAAGAGGAAATGAAATAGGGCCCAAATGTTTATATAGAGAATAAGATCAACATTGTTATTGTTTATTCATTGTTTTGGGGCTTTCATATTTAAGATTGGGATTTTGTTTCGTATTAAAATAAAATCGCCAAAATAAAAATCAAATGGCGATAAAATGAAAAATTAACCTAAATTATTATATTTTGTGAGGAGTACATTTAATTTGTTTTTGGCGCCCGTTTGCATTATAAAAATAAACCCCAAACTTTTGTCGATTTGACGATATGAAGCGTCGACTCACAAGTGTGGTCCTATTTCATGTGGGGTTTGATTCATTTTCCCGGATGTGGAAATGAAAAAATATCCTAAAAATCATTTTTTGGGGCGTTAGTTCATTTTATCCAAAGCAATCGCAAAAACTACTATAGTAACAAAAGAAAACTTTGTTGGTCTAAAATTACGTTTTCTAGAAAAACAATTAATTTTTAATATGTACCATCCAAGTATATAATTGTATTTTGATGGTGAAGTTCCAAAAAAAAAATTGAATTTTCAATTAATTTCGATCACAACAGGAACAGGCAAAGCTCTCGATGTTCTTGGGCAAAATGATCTACATAAAAACCGGCTTATATACCCAGCAAAAAAAGCGTAGCCAAAAAATTAATGAAAATGTTCTTTTTGGATCAGGAAGTGGTGCAAAATTGACGCAAAAGCTATGAATTTAACATGGGCTTGTAATAGGACGGAAGTCCTCCATTTCAACAGCCGTTGCACTGAATTTGCATCACTTCTTTAGGTGTGATCCGAATTCAATGTTTTGGATGTAAATTAAACAATTCTGTGATATTTTGTTAAATAAATAATTTTTTATAATTTCTAATGGATTCTAACGCTTGTCGGAAACGTTTGACCTTAAATATTTTCAAAAATTCCCTTTTTTTTTAGATTGGATTTAGCATTTTTTTTCGACAAAATTTAAATGATTTGTACCATTATATGAATTCTTACTCTGTTTTTAACCTATTTGAAACAAAAAAAGTTTATAATAATACCCTGTTCCACAGCGTGGCGCAGGGTATAAAATGTTAAAATTACCCATTAAAAGTATGAAAAACCAAGTTATACAAAATTGAAGTAAAATAACTTCCTGGTTAGCTAAAATAAAGAACCTTTTGGGGTTCTTTTAAAGTTGTGCATTTGGAAGAACTTCCAAATTTTTTTGCTGGGATAGATATACACTGTTAGAAATATATGTTTTTTATATGTTCCGATGTAAACAAAATGTGTTTCGGGCACAATTTTAAAACACAATATATTTAAGTACAAACATGTATTTTCCTAAACTAACACTAAATGTTTGGGACATCTATGTTAATATGTTAGAATATATTATGTTTGGGGCATGAATGTTTCATAAAAATCATATGTGTGAATGCAAACATGTATAAATTTACAAATTTCGACTAAACATACATATGTAGTGATATTTTATTCAATGCGACAGAGAGAGTAACATATAGAGAAAGAAATAGAGATGGAAACCGGGAGAGTTGACAAAAGATATCAACATAACACAGCGAAAGAATCAAAAGAGAACAATTTCTGTGAAACCGCTTGTATGTTGTTTCGGAAAACTGTTTTATGGTAAGGCCAAAAATTTGATATGCTTAAGTCTAAATATTATTTAATTTGAATAAAGAGAATAGACATTCGGAACCAAGAGAATAGACATTTGAAAAACAAACAGCATATGTTTTTGCCTTGAGAGCAGCATTTTATGTATGTGTGGACATGTGTTTTGTTTATCATTTTGGCATTATGGGAGCAATCTTTTTCTTGGTACGTTAAAAGAAATCAGGGGTCTTCATAAAAATAACGAAAGGGCACTATACTCTTTTTAGAGTTGGGACAGTAAAATGAAATAAGGAGGAAATAGTGAAAAATTACACAGTAAAATATATAAAAACAAAGTTTAGTTCCTCTTTATTAATAAGTAGTCCACGAGGAGTTGACGGACACCTTCAAATATAAAAGCGGGCATTAAGTTCGAGTTTTGCAGCTAAAACAATATAAAAAGTTTATTTTACAATGAATTATTAAAGAAAATTAAAAGGCATTTCAGAGCGATGGTTTTAAATGCTAGTAAAAAACTGTTCACGCCTAAATAAATTTATGTTTATATTATAAATTTTAAAGTTTTGTACCAAAAACAAAATTGCTATTTTTGCAATAAAAAAAAAATATGATATATTATCCAAAAATCAGTCAATTTCGTTTATATCAAGCACTGTTACTGACTATAAATCTTTAATAACCCACATTTCGAAGTTTCATTATAAAAAATTAATATAGTATAAATATAAATGTGTAAATTAAAAAAAAAAGTGTTCGGTCCGAGCAGGGATTGAACCCACGACCCTTTGCATGCAAGGCAGACATGCTAACCACTGCTCCACGTGGCAAACAAATGTATGTTTCTTTTAAATAATGTTATGTTTGCATGGGCTCGTGGGCGCTGCAAACTATGCTATATAAATGTAACTTATAACGATAATTATCAACTGGTGACTATAACAGCTACGTAGCCCAGTGGATAGTGTGTTGGTTTACAAACTGTATGGTCCTCGGTTCGATTCTCCGTGCAGGCGAAAGGTAAAATTTATAAAATTGAATAATTTCTTCAACATTATTTGTATTACAGAAAAAGGTGCCAAGAACTAAAATATTTCGTCGAAGTGAAAATTACGAGTATGTTGGGAAATGAGCACAATCGTCTTTGGGAAAAATTCTTCCAAGCATATAATATTTTTGGGCTCAAAATGCTTCCAAACATATAATATGTTCACATAAAACAAACATATTAATGTTTCGGCAGTATCCAATAATATATGTGCTTCCTGCAAAATATGTTTGGAACATATGTTAAAGAAGCGATTTTTTTTTAGGGTGTAGTAAAGCGAATGTGCAGACAAAAATGTTTCATATAATTTGACGTGTTATTTCATATTTTGCAACTTTACCTTAAAATGGGATATTGTGCCATTGGGGCCGAATGTTGTGAAAATTCGAACTAGCTGTTTTCTTGGGCCCTTTGTGGCTTGAATGACACTAGAGTTAAACGACTTCAAGGAATGCTATTGCCAAATATACTGTGTATTACCAAAATTTTTATAAAATCCGGAGATCAATGTATGTTACATGAAGGCTAGATCAAAGTATGGCAAGATTTAAATCACATTTGGTGCTCATCTGTACGTAAGTTAAGTTAGGTATAGTGGCATCACTGAGCGCTGGCCGATTCTATATTAAACTCAATGACAAGGGACCTCTTTTTTATAGCAGAGTCCGAACGGCGTTCCACATTGCAGTGAAAGCACTTAGAGAAGCTTTGAAACACTCAGAAATATCACCAGCATTACTGAGGAGGGATAATCCACCGTGTTTTGGTCGAAACTGGGGTTGAACCCACGACCCTGTGTATGTATGTAGGCGGACATGCTAACCATTGCACCACGGTGGCTCAATACGTAAGTCTATAAACTCCTTGGATATATTCGAGACCTGATCGAAGAATAACCGTTATTTTAAAATTTCTAGAGTTACGTATTTTCGCATTTTTATACCCTCCACCATAGGATGGGGGTATATTAACTTTGTCATTCCGTTTGTAACACATCGAAATATTGCTTTAAGACCCCATAAAGTATATATATTCTGGGTCGTGGTGAAATTCTAAGTCGATCTGAGCATGTCCGTCCGTCTGTTGAAGTCACGCTAACTTCCGAACGAAACAAGCTATCGACTTGAAACTTTACACAAGTAGTTGTTATTGATGTAGGTCGGATGGTATTGCAAATGGGCCATATCGGTCCACTTTTACGTATAGCCCCCATATAAACGGACCCAAAATTTGGTTTGTGAGGCCCCTAAGAGAAGCAAATTTCATCCGATCCGGCTGAGATTTGGTAAATGGTGTATATGGTCTCTAAGAACCATGCAAAAAATGGTTCACATCGGTCCATAATTATATATAGCCCCCATATAAACCGATCCCCCGATTTGGCTTGCGGAGCCTCTAAGAGAAGCAAATTTCATCCGATCCGGCTGAAATTTGGTACATGATGTTAGTTTTTGGTCTCTAATGACCATGCAAAAATTGGTCTATATCTGTCCATAATTATATATAACCCCCATATAAACCGATCACCAGATATGACCTCCGGAGCCTCTTGGAAGACCAAAATTCATCTGATTCAGTTGAAATTTGGTACGGGATGTTAATATATGGCCTCAAACACCCATGCAAAAATAGGTCGATATCGGTCCATACTTATATATAGGCCCAATATAAACCGATCCCCAGATTTGACCTCCGGAGCACCTTGGAAGAGCAAAATTCTTCCCATTCGGTTGAAATTTGGTTCGTAATGTTAGTATATGGTATCCAACAACCATGCAGGAATTGGTTCCTATCAGTCCATAATTATATATAGCTCCCATATAAACCGATCGCCAGATTTGACCTCCGGTGCCTTTTGAAATTTGGAACGTGGTGGTAGTATATGATATTTAACAACCATGCCAAAAGTGGTCCATATCAGTCCATAATCAATTACAGCCCCCATATAAACCGATCCCGAGACTTGGTTTTGGAGCCTCTTGGAGGAGCAAATTTCATCCGAGTGAGTTGAAATTTGTGGATGACAGTCTTTCGTAGTAGTTTCTACGCAATCCATGGTGGTTTCGACTTGAAACTTGGCACAAGTAGTTGTTATTGATGTAGGTCGGATGGTATTGCAAATGGACCATATCGGTCCACTTTTACGTATAGCCCCCATATAAACGGTTTGTGAGGCCTCTAAGAGAAGCAAATTTCATCCGATCCGGCTGAGGTTTGGTACATGGTGTATATGGTCTCTAACAACCATGCCATATTATTTCAACCGTCGAACTGAACGGACGTGTTTTCTAATAGCGGAGTATTTCAACGTAATAAGTACTTATTACGAATTTCACGTGTGGTGGAAATAATAAACCACCATGCAGCGAAATTCAAAGTCATCCACTGGGTTGCTAACTTCAGGGCCCAGTGGACGGGTAACGACTGAAGTTATAAATTTGGGCAGCGACCAAGAGTCAGGCCCAATTAGTCGACCTGTAGACGGGTCGACTGGCGGTGACACTTTGGCAAGTCGAACCTTTTCTAAGGTGACGACATCAAAAGGAGGCAATCCCTCTCGAAAGAGATTCAAGGAACGAAGAAATGCTTTGTTTATCCTAAAGAAATTAGGATCAGTCGACCCAAGCACGTTGTCGGCTAAGCAAAGCGATTCCTTAAAATGGGCTCAAGGAATTCTTGAAGCTGGAAAAAGGGAACGATCACCGGATGAGCTGCCATCCTCTAAACGGGATCAAAGATCGTTTGCCTCAGTTGCAAAAGACAGCCTTGTGATGGCTATTATTAATAAAGGAGCATTGGACGGTATGATTCCAAGGCAAAAATGGGGGGAAATTGAGAACGCGATGTCTGGTGTCTACTCAGAGGTGCGAAAAAAGTTTCCCGGACCAAGTCCTCGACGGCAAGATGCTGGATGGTATCAAGGACGATATAAGTTAGTAGCTTTTGCAGACCAGAGGTCTATGGATTGCTTTAAAGATGCATTGATGCTAATTGGTGAAGTTTGGGAAGGAGCCGCTTTGGAGTTAGTCGATAAAAAAGACATACCGGCTAAACCTAGAGCACATGCATGGATACCGGCAAACCCTCCTGATCCTGAGTCAATACTAGAGAGACTAAAAGAATGTAACCCAGATCTTCCAACCGCCCATTGGAAGGTTGGTCGTTTGGATGAGGTGGATGGACCAAGACGACATGCGGTGTTTATATTAAACATAGAGTCGATGCCACATCTAGCCCAGACCCAAGGACGCGTAAGTTATGGCTTTCATGATATCCATATGAAGGTATACAAAAGCGATCAGCCAAAGGATACCGAAACGGACAAGCCTCCGGTAGAGTCAGCAGTGAAAAAATCTCCTAGCGAAGCCGAAGGAGACATAAAACCTGCAGACTATGGCGAAAATCATATGCGGGAAGTTTCTACAGGCTCAAGCCTCACCAAAGCTGAACCGCGGATTGTTGCGAGAGTCACCGAGATCTGTGAAGAGGAAGCCCTTGATGACTCAATTGAAGCGGCTGATGTGACGGTGGTTGAAAATTTGGATGGTTCTACGGTTCCTCCAGATAAATCTTCACCATTGTAAGGCCGCTTGTGCTGCCTTAAAAGTTCTCCTGATGAAAGAAGACATAGATATAGTTCTTATTCAAGAACCATACACATATAAGAACAAGATCTGTGAATTAAGCACTCCGGGTTTCAAACTTTTGCATAATACCGGTAACGATATAAATCGAGCATGTATAATTGCTAAAAACGAACTAAACTTGTTTCTGATTCCTTCATTGAGCAATGCAGACACTGTCGTAGCCAGTCTAGAGATATCCACATGCAAATATTGGGTATCTTCGGTCTACATGGGACATGATAGGGATATGCCACCCTGTGCCGTTAAGACCTTAGTTGAGGAGTCACTAAAAACAAAGACAAAACTCATTATGGGATGCGATGCAAATGCACATCATAGTATTTGGGGAAGTAGTGATACTAATGCAAGGGGAGAGTCGCTAATAGAGTTTATTTTGCGTACTAACCTGGTAGTTTGCAATAAGGGAGATGCACCAACCTTCGTCACCAGGAACAGACAAGAGGTTTTGGACGTAACGTTGACCTCTCCGGAACTGAATGATAAGATATCTGAGTGGCAAGTTTTGAGGGAACATAGCTTCTCAGATCATCGCTACATCAGTTTCAGATTGGCTGTTCGTACTTCAAAGACCATATTTCCGCCAAATGTTAGGAAAGCTGATTGGAATAGGTATAGGGAATCGTTCAATTTGATGATACATAAGATTCGGCCTGGCCGAACTTACGGCCGTATTTACTTGTTTCTATTATATTGCCACACTTGTCCTCTTCATTTGGTGGTAATATCAACCATCGTCAGTCTGTTTTTGTCAAAAATGGTTAGTCATGTTTTTTTCGATTTTTATACCCTTCATCACTACTGTGGTACAGGTAGTAATGGGTCTATATAGGGTCGGAGATCCATCATTTACTATACCAATCGTCTTAGAATTAAATTCAGAGTTGATTTAGTCCGTCTTTCTCTCTGTCCATGTATTTTTGTGTTCAGAGTACTGCTCGTAGTTTAAGTCCGATTGTTCTCGAATTTGGTAAGGGGTCCTACTACGGTTCAAATACCATCGCCATTGATTTTGAAAAAATTGGTTCAGATTTAGACATAGCAGCCATATATATTTGTTTATAATTAACGTGCTTATCATTCGAACTCAGTCAAATCTGTTTATATTTATATATAACTCCCATGTATTTCTTTCGACCGATCTAGATTCATATAACCACCGGAGGCCAAAGTTTCATTCCGATCTATTTGAAATTTTTAGATAAGAGTAGAATTAACATTTTAGCAATATGTTCATATTGATTAAGGTTTAGATATGTATGTACACCCACATTTGGAAAATTTCCTATTATGCAACCACTTTCAATGGGATTTTACTCCAAATGATTTGAAATTTTACCCAGAGGATAGATTTAAAATTATAATAAAATTTGATCCCAATCGGCAGATATGCCAGAATACCCATATTTTAAACATAACGTGAGTCATTATTTCCCCATATGTGTCATATCCTACGCCCTGTAAAATCACAATTTCTATGGAGTTTTTTTTAAGATTTAGATAAGGTTCCGACTTTTGAAAATGTCTGGTATGATTATTCGGCACGCCTCACTTTATACTTGTTTATTATATAAACAAGTAAGGAAAGTCTAAAGTCGGGCGGTGCCGACTATATTATACCCTGCACCACTTTGTAGATCTAAATTTTCGATACCATATCACATCCGTCAAATGTGTTGGGGGCTATATATAAATGTTTGCCCCAAATACATACTTTTAAATATCATTCGATCTGGATAGAATTTGATAGACTTCTACAAAATCTATAGACTCAAAATTTAAGTTGGCTAATGCACTAGGGTGGAACACAATTTTAGTAAAAAAATATGGGAAACATTTAAATCTGAAGCAATTTTAAGGAAACTTCGCAAAAGTTTATTTATGATTTATCGCTCGATATATATGTATTAGAAGTTAAGGAAAATTAGAGTCATTTTTACAACTTTTCGACTAAGCAGTGGCGATTTTACAAGGAAAATGTTGGTCGAAATCAGAAAAACATATATATGGGAGCTAAATCTAAATCTGAACCGATGTCAACAAATTTGGCACGCATAGTTACAATGCTAATTCTACTCCCTGTGCAAAATTTCAACTAAATCGGAGTTTAAAATTTGCCTCTGTGGTCATATGAGTGTAAATCGGGCGAAAGCTATATATGGGAGATATATCTAAACCTGAACCGATTTCAATCAAATTTGACACGCATAGCTACAATGCTAATTATACTCCCTGTGCAAAATTTCAACTAAATCGGAGCAAAAAATTGGCCTCTGTGGTCATTTGAGTGTAAATCGGGCGAAAGCTATATATGGGAGCTATATCTAAATCTGAACCGATTTCAACCAAATTTGGCACGCATAGCTACAATGCTAACTATACTCCCTGTGCAAAATTTCAACTAAATCGGAGCAAAAAATTGGCCTCTGTGGGCAAATGAGAGTAAATCGGGCGATAGCTATATATGGGAGCTATATCTAAATCTAAACCGATTTGGCTGATATTTTGCAAGTTTTTCGAGACTCATAAAATATTCGGATGTACGGAATTTGAGGAAGATCGGTTGATATACACGCCAATTATGACCAGATCGGTGAAAAATATATATGGCAGCTATATCTAAATCTGAACCGATTTTTTTCCAAAATCAATAGGGATCGTCTTTGAGCCGAAACAGGACCCTATACCAAATTTTAGGACAATCGGACTAAAACTGCGATCTGTACTTTGCACACAAAAATACATCAACAGACAGACAGACGGACAGACAGACAGACAGACGGACATCGCTAAATCGACTCAGAATTTAATTCTAAGACGATCGGTATACTAAACGATGGGTCTCAGACTTTTCCTTCTTGGCGTTTCCTTCTTGGTGAAGGGTATAAAAAATGGATCAAAGAAACTGTATTAAGTTTTATGTAAAAATTAAGGACCATTGAGCAGTCTTGAGTCTACTATGAGCAGAACACAGTTTACATTGTGGTATAACCGGTTCATGTTCGTCCAATGAAAATATTTCCAAGTCTATACGGCCGTAAGTTCGGCCAGGCCGAATCTTATGTACCCTCCACCATGGATTGCGTAGAAACTTCTACTAAAGATGGTCATCTACAATTAAATGTCTTGGGTTGCGGCCGATGGCAAGGCATCTTAAAACTTCTTAACATCAACTTCTAAATTGTATGTTAGTCCATGCGGGATATATAGTAGACAAAACAAAAGGTCGATTAAATACGTACACTAATAGAAAAAATTGCGTTTCACAATCGTGAACGGACGTTGTCAAAATGAAACGGAAACGTTCACAAAAAATCAAAACGGAATGTTCACGATTTCGCCCACGGGCGTTCACGATTTCATGAACGACATTCGTTTTTCTTTGGTCATGAAAAGTCTTAAAATAATCGTTAGACGTTGTTATGGTAACACCGCCGTTGGTGCAATGTGCTAAGGCGACTGTTAACGTGTATCGTGCAGGCAACACAGGTTCGAGTCACGGTAGGGGAAATCTGTTTTTAATTTTGTTTATAAATTCGTAACCATTACGTTTTCAGATCATGAACACCGGTTGTTGTTTTGAAAACGTATGGTGTCATTTTTACGTTCTCAGATTGTCCCCATTTGTTCTCAGTTTGACAACACATGTGTGTTGTTCATGATTTCATGATTTCCGTTCATGATTTTTTTCTATGGGTGTATATATTCAGTTCTTGACTGGTATATATAGGGAAGAAATATTTACGAACCGATATGAACTTCTGTGCGGTAATTATATAGCCAGAATTGAAATATGGGGCTCGCTTTATATGGGGGCTATATACAATTATGAAGACGAGTCTACCAAAAATGCCAGATTTTTTACTAATTGGTAATTGGTAGAATTCTTGATATTTTGAAAGATTTTGCAAAATATTCCTCTCCAACTATGAAATTTTCTATAGAAGTAACATTTTTACAAATTTTTCTACAGAAACAAAATTCTGGCAAAATTTTCTATAGAAATAAAATTTTGACAAAATTTTCTATAGAAATAAAATTTTGACAAAATTTTCTATAGAAATCAATTTTGACAAAATTTTCTATAGAAATAAAATTTTGACAAAATTTTCTATAGAAATATAAAATTTTGGCAACATTTTCTATGGCAATAAAATTTTGGGTAAATTATTTTTGGATAGAGTGGCAATCGTGATTTTTCTGTGATTGGGGATCGGTTTATTTGGGGGTTATATACTCGTATGACATGGTTGTTATCGGCCATACACTAGCGAAATGTACCAAATTTCAACCGGATCGGATGAATTGACCTCCGGAGGTCAAATGTGAGGATCGGGCAATATATAATTATGAACCGATATGGACCAATTTTTGCATGGTTGTTGGAGACCATATACTAACTCCACGTACCAAATTTCAGTCGGATCGGATGAAATTTGCTCCTTTAAGAGGATCCGCAAGTTTATCTGGGGATCCGTTTATATGGGGGCTATATATAATTATGAACCGATGTGAAACAATTTTCGCATGGTTGTTAGAGACTACATACCAACATCATGTTCCAAATTTCAACCGGATCGGATGAAATTTGCTTCTCTTAGAGGCTCCGCAAGCCAAATCTGGGGATCGGTTTATATGGGGGCTATATATAATTAAGGACCGATATGGACCAATTTTTGCATGATTGTTAGAGACCATATACCAACATCATGTACCAAATTTTAGCCGGATCGGATGAAATTTGCTTCTCTTTGAGACTCCGCAAGCCAAATCTAGGGACCCGTTTAAATGGGGGCTATACGTAAAAGTGAACCGATATGGCCCATGTGCAATACCATCCGACCTACATCAATAACAACTACTTGTGCCAAGTTTCAAGTCGATAGCTTGTTTCCTTCGGGAGTTAGCGTGATTTCAACGGACGGACGGACGGACATGCATAGATCGACTCAGAATTTCAGAATATATATACTTTATCGGGTTTTTGAGCAATATTTCGATGTGTTACAAACGGAATGACAAAGTTAATATACCTCCATCCTATAGTGGAGGGTATAAAAATGATTGAGGAGACGAAAGGGAAATCGAAATAATTAAATAATAAAATCATAAAATCATAAGTTCGTCTGGGCCAAATCTTATGTGTCCACCACCGTAGATTGTGAATCAAATCCTTCAAAATCGTATTATGACCATGTTTATACCCTTCACCACTACTGTGGTACAGGGTATAATAATTGTATGCATTTGTATGTAACGCCGAGAAGGAGTAGTCATAGACCCATCTTTTAGTACACCGATCGGCTTAGAATTAAATTCTGAGTCGATTTAGCGATGTCCGTCTGGCTGCCTGTCCGTCTGTCTGTCTGTTGATGTATTTTTGTGTGCAAAGTCCAGTTCGCAGTTTAAGTCCGATCGTCCTCAAATTTGGCATAGAGTCCTTTTTCGGCTCAAAGACGATCCCTATTGAAATCGGTTCAGATTTAGAGATAGCTGCCATATATATCTGTCGTCTTATTTAAGATATGACCACCGTAGATCAAAATTTTCGTCCGATTTACTTAAAATTGTACACAGGGAATGGGAATAACATTTTTACTATGCATGCACAAATTTAGTTGAAATTGGTTCAGATTTAGATATAGCTGCCATATATATATTTCGTCCGATACGCACTTATAATGCCCCAGAGGTCAAAATTTCACTCCGATTTGCTTGAAGTTTTGCACAGAGAGTAGTACTAACATTCTTGTTGCACATGCCAAATTTGGTTAAAATCGGTTCAGATTTAGATATAACTCCCATATTTAGATTCATATGACCACGGAGGCCAAAGTTTCATCTCGAAAATGTTGATGTTTTGCACTGAGAGTTCAATTAAAATTTTAGCAATGTGTGCCAAATTTTATCAAAATCGGCTCTGAATTAGACAAAGTCCACATATATATGTTCTTCCTATTTTAGCAAATATGGCCAAAATATCCATACGTTCCTTGTAAAATCGTCACTTTTAAGTCGAAAACTCGCAAAAATGATTCAAATTTACCTATATTCTAATTCGTATGTATCGACCTATAAATCATAAATGAAGATTTGTGAAATTTTATGCAATTTAAATATTTCCAATACGTTTTTACTAACATTGTGGTCCGTCCCGGTCATTACCCATTTAAATTTTGAGTCTAGACATTTTGAGAAAATTTAAAAAAAAAATTGTCTAAAACGGTTCATATTGAAATATTTAAACTTTACTTACTTGTTTTGTATTAACTTAGCGGAAAATACTAACAAGAAGTCAAATATGAGGATATGAGGGGGAGGTTCTTAAAGTTATACGCACACACAAATTTTTATACCCACCACCATAGAATAGTGACGGGGGTATAATAAGTTTGTCATTCCGTTTGTAACACATCGAAATATCGATTTCCGACTGTATAAAGTATATATATTCTTGATCATGGAGAAATTCTAAGACGATATAACGATGTCCGTCTGTCTGGCTGTCTGTCTGTTGTAATCATGCTACAGTCTTCAGTAATGAAGCAATCGTGCTGAAATTTTGCACAAACTCGTCTTTTGTGTGCAGGTAGTTCAAGTTCGAAGATGGGCTATATCCAGGTTTTTATATAGTCCCCATATAAAACGACCTCCCGATTTGGGGTCTTGGGCTTATAGAAACCGTAGTTTTTACCCAATTTGTCTGAAATTGTAAATCTAGAGGTATTTTAGGACCATAAAGAGGTGTACCGAAAATGGTGAGTATCGGTCCATATTTTGGTATAGCCCCCATATAGACCGATTTTACTTCTTGGGCTTCTAGAATCCGAAGTTTTTATCCTATTTGCCTGAAATTGGAAATCTAGATGTATTTTCGGGTCATAAAGAGGTGTGCCGGAAACGGTAGGTATCGGTCCATATTTTAGTATAGCCCCCATAAGAACGATCTCCCGATTTAACTCCTTGGGTTTCTAGAAACCGTAGTTTTTATCTGATTTGCCTGAAATTGTAAATATTCTGGTATTTTAGGCTCACAAAAACGTGTATCGGATTAAGTTTTTATCGGTCCATTTGGTAAAGCCTCAATATAGACCGACTTCACTTCTTGAGGGTGTAGAAGGCGCACTGATCATGAAAATTGCTTGAAACTCAATGTAAAATTTCCAGATTTTACTTCTCGGGTGAAAATCTACAGATTTAAAACTTCAAATCAAGACGTTATTTTATAATTTTCTTGCACACTTACAAGAGATGTTAATGATTCCTCTAAAACTCAAACAAAAATGGTTCTTATAAATCCAGAATCTGTATAGTCCTCAGGTGAAATCTTTAAATTTATCTTCGGGAAGTGTCCTCAAGTCCTCAAGCCCTCCTGAAATTTCAAAGGAAACCCTAATAATTGGTTCTTATAAATCCAGAATCTGTATAGTCCTCATAGGTGAAATCTTTAAATTTATCTTCGGGAAGTGTCCTCAAGCCCTCCTGAAATTTCAAAGGAAACCCTAATATTTGGTTCATGGTGGTGGGTATTTAAGATTCGGCCCGACCGAACTTAGTGCTGTATATACTTGTTTTATCTAACTATCTTTAAATTTAGAAGACAATATTAAGAAGGTATAAGATACCTTGCCATTGACAACTGTTTCCTAAACCCAATTGGATGACAGTCTTCAGTAGAATTTTGTGCGCAATTCATGGCGGAGGATACTGAAGATTCGGTCTCGCCGAACTTTCGGTCGTATGTACTTGTTCGCTATTGATTTAGTGACACTGTGACATTACACGCCTTCTCTTCAACTCTAGACGGCTACATCAATACGCAAACAATTAAGTAACGTGTATTGGAGGGAACATGTCACATAGTTACAATTAAGTACCAAAAGGAGTCTACCAATTTACCAGAAGGGTTCAATCGATTTGAATGGGTTTTAATCCTATAGCAAATTTTAACTCAATATGATGTAATATTATGCTGCAACAATTTTCAACAAACGGACATTGTCCATTAATTTTTTTTTAAGTGCGAAAATCAGAACATCGTATGATACAAATACTGTTTTGATCAATGAGTTTTGTTCAAATTTTTAAGTTTCCTTCTACCTTTATACATAAATGCAATTATTTGTTAAGTTTCAAATTTAGTTTTGTACTCAAATAATCCTAGATTTAGTGAAATACTACAATTGAATTTTATTACAGAAATGTGTTTATTGAGGCACTAGTAAAATGTGTTTAAAGTAAATTAAAACTTAATCTATGAAGGAAATTTAGTAAAAATCACCAAATGATGCCATTAAAAATAAAATACTTTTTTGTTGTCCAATTAAGCGTAACTTAAAGTAAAAATACAATTGTTTTAGTTTGAAACAAATTTTGAATTTATGGCCTGTATATCGAACGAAAGCTTTCTTTCGTATTCCAAACGAAAGAAAATTGATTTTTGTTCTTTTATTTCGAAAGGCAAGTCACTTCATATTTTGTTGTCGAGTAATAAACGAACATATACAATAAGTATCAAGAAAAAAGTAAAAGCATTGTTAACATTTGAATGAATTCACAGGCCAAAAATTTAAAAATACTCATTTTTAATAATCAATGTATTCTCATACAAACGAATCGAACTTTCAAAAATAGACAAAACCCAATTTCATTCGCATTCGAGTGACTGCCTTTCTTTCGAACTGGTTTTCGTTCGATATACAGGAACAGGGCATTAAACACGATATTTTAGTCGTAGAATATACACTTTGTTATTTTTGGGATAGCTTTCTGCATATTTCTCTACTTGTACTTAAAATATGAGGACCTTTATATTAAAGAAATTTCTATTGATCTAAAGTAAAATTGTGTTTAACCCTCTAATGCCCCAATTTTTTTGCCAGCTGATCAAATTTTCAATGTTAACGACACAAAAGCAAGAAAACTAAACAAGAAAATTTTATACGGTAAAATTCAGTATATGCTGCAAAGCCTCCTGAACAGTTTAAACAAAGTTTTCTTTCTATTTTACTCATTTTTGTTGTCTTAAGGTGTGTTTTACTAAAAGCTACCTTATTAAATGAAGCCCACCGAAAGGCGGGATTGGGCATTAGAGGGTTAATTAAACTGAAGATCACATCATCTTAGACGTTGATAAATGTCGGTAATTTAATATTAAGTCTCAAAATGATTTAATTTTTTCCATAAGCCTTTGTGTTATGTACAATTAGAGTGACAAAGAAAGCCGGGGTTTCTTTTAAGTCTTTTTAAGAAACCAGTATATTTTCCACAATCGGGGGAGTTCGTTTTTACAATAAATAACCTAATTTTGAAAGACCAAATCTAATTTTATTTTCATAAAAAATCAATGAAGAAACATAATTCGACAATTTATTAAACGATCGATACAATATTTTAATTTTTATATAAAGGGTGATTCTTTTGAGGTTAGGATTTTCATGCATTAGTATTTGACAGATCACGTGGGATTTCAGACATGGTGTCAAAGAGAAAGATGCTCAGTATGCTTTGACATTTCATCATGAATAGACTTACTAACGAGCAACGCTTGCAAATCATTGAATTTTATTACCTAGAAAAGTTGGCAGAAAATCCGCTTTTTTATCGACAAATTTTGTTCAGCGATGAGGCTCATTTCTGGTTGAATGGCTACGTAAATAAGCAAAATTGCCGCATTTGGAGTGAAGAGCAACCAGAAGCCGTTCAAGAACTGCCCATGCATCCCGAAAAATGCACTGTTTGGTGTGGTTTGTACGCTGGTGGAATCATTGGACCGTATTTTTTCAAAGATGCTGTTGGACGCAACGTTACGGTGAATGGCGATCGCTATCGTTCGATGCTAACAAACTTTTTGTTGCCAAAAATGGAAGAACTGAACTTGGTTGACATGTGGTTTCAACAAGATGGCGCTACATGCCTCACAGCTCGCGATTCTATGGCCATTTTGAGGGAAAACTTCGGAGAACAATTCATCTCAAGAAATGGACCGGTAAGTTGGCCACCAAGATCATGCGATTTGACGCCTTTAGACTATTTTTTGTGGGGCTACGTCAAGTCTAAAGTCTACAGAAATAAGCCAGCAACTATTCCAGCTTTGGAAGACAACATTTCCGAAGAAATTCGGGCTATTCCGGCCGAAATGCTCGAAAAAGTTGCCCAAAATTGGACTTTCCGAATGGACCACCTAAGACGCAGCCGCGGTCAACATTTAAATGAAATTATCTTCAAAAAGTAAATGTCATGGACCAATCTAACGTTTCAAATAAAGAACCGATGAGATTTTGCAAATTTTAGGCGTTTTTTTTTTAAAAAAAGTTATCAAGCTCTTAACAAATCACCCTTTACTTTGCTTCTCGTAGTCATGCAAAAAGGCAATAAGGAAAAAGAGGGGCCTAAAACCGACAATTGTGCATACACTAAAAAAAAAGTTGACTTGGATCCAAAGATTTTGACCTTCCTTTTAGGATTTTGGTATTGATTCCGAGCCAAAGATGTGACTTCTTTAAAATAAAGAAATTTTCTATCGACCTTTCTGGCTTTAAATCTAGCATCAATAAAATTAAAATTAGGATACAGATCTTATTTATCGAATTTTCTCATTTATCGAATTTTCATTCTACACTGAAAAAAAGCATACTCGGTTCCAAAGATTTTGTCTTTACTTTAAAAAATTTGGTATTGATTCCGAGCCAAAGAAGCGGAGAATACAAGTAAGGATACTTTTAAGACACAATTCTCTTTTCAATTTAGGTTTTGTGTACTTGCTTCTAGGAAGCAAATTTTAATTTTTCGCTTTCTCAGCTTTTTTATACCCTTATAAATCCAGAATCTGATATAGTCCTCATAGGTGAAATCTTTAAATTTATATTCGGGAAGTGTCCTCCTGAAATTTCAAAGGAAACCCTAATATTTGGTTCATGGTGGTGGGTATTTAAGATTCGGCCCGGCCGAACTTAGTTCTGTATATACTTGTTTCTTCATATGCTATCAAAGTCCTTTAAAACGAGTTAACGGCAACTTTATTTTCCAAATTGAAGTAAAAAACTTCTTTAAAATAAAGTTTTGAAAAATATGTCCTATATTTGAACGATTTTTTGCTTTGTAGTCAAGATGAAAAAAGACAACAAATTTAAAGACAATTTCATTAAATTTAAACAATTTTTCTGAATTATTAAAGTCAAGTTGACCTTAGCCTATAAATTTTTTCTTTCATGTTAAGATACCCATTTTTAAGTCAAATTACTTAATTATAAGGACAATACGATTTCATTGAAAAGTTTATCAACTTTTGGACAAGGAAAATAACTTTATTTTAGAGAAATGCGTCTTCTATGCTAAGCAAAATTTGTATTCGTGTTTTAAAGACATGAAATCTTTGACCTCACGACAATATTTTTTTCAGTGTACTTTCGCGGTGTATGAATAAAGCTATTCACGCAAAAAAATTTCAGTTCAAAAATCCAAACGGATAAGCCAAACTAAAAAATTCCAAAGAAACTTTAAACCAAAGATGCTAAATCCTCAAAATAAGCCATTGCCTATATTTGAGACGTTTTTATCTTAAATCCAAAGATTCAATATTTGAGTGAATTTAAGATTTGATGTCCAAAATTTAATGAACAAAAATTTTGAAGCAAGGTTTATAAACGTTATTTTAATTAAAATTCACTATTTTAAAGAAATTTGTCCTTAATATTTTGTAAATTAGGCATCCTAAAATTTTGCGCTATCTAACGCTGTGGTTGGAAAGAAAAGGTTACCCAATCACTGTAGTTTTTTACGCTGAAATATTAGCATTAAAAAAGGTGGCAAGTTGGCTGAGAAGTAATGCTCTAACAAATGTTGGCATACACTGAAAAAAAAGTATGCCCGGTTTCAAAGATTTTGTCTTTACTTTAAAAAATTTGGTATTGATTCCGAGCCAAAGAAGCGGAGAATACAAGTAAGGATACTTTTAAGACACAATTCTCTATTAAATTTGTACTTGTTTTGTGTACTTGCTTCTAGGAGCAAATTTTAATTTTTCACTTTCTCATCTTTTCTTCTTCATATGCTATCAAAATCCTTTAAAAACGAGTTAACTACAACTTTATTTTCCACATTAAGACTCGACTTCCAAACCTCTTTAAAATAAAGTGTTGAAAAACATGTCCTTTATTTGAACGATTTGTTGCTTTGTAGTCAAGATGCAAAAAGACAACAAATTTAAAGACAATTTCATTAAATTAAAAAAAAAAAAAAATTCTGAATTATTAAAGTCAAGTTGACCTTAGCCCAAACATTTTTTCTTTCATGTTGTGATACCCATTTTTAAGTGAAATCACTTAATTATAAGGATAATACGACTTCATTGAAAAGTTTATCGACTTTTGGACAAGGAAAAAACTTTATATTAGAGCAATGCGTCTTCTATGCTAAGCAAAATTTGCATTCGTATTTTAAAAACATGAAATCTTTGACCTCACGACAATATTTTTTTTCAGTGTAAGTATGTATTCAGGCAGTCAAACTGCAATAAAATCCTTGGACTCAATGTTCCTTAACTTGAAAACGGCCATAGACTGCCGAAAATCTCTCAATTTATAATATTCACCTAAGCTGGGTGCGTGGCCAGGGAACTACGAAGCGAATGATTTAGAAAGCTAGGAATTACCTTTTCCAAAAAAAATTATTTATTATTGTCATATTTTCTGTTGAATTTTTAACTTTCTACCCATAATCACTAAATATTATGTTGCTAATCTCATAACCATTTGCACAACTTCGATTTGATTTTATAACAATTGCCCGATGCCGAATAGACAAATTTATATCGACTTAGCTGTTAAGCTGTCGCCGCTGGAGTCAACAAACTTGTGTCAGGGAAAAGACCGGCCATTGACGGGGTAAATGGACACGATTGGACTCATTCTAACAGAACAACTACATAGACTGGTGCTCATGAACTAATCTTGGAAAACCTCTTAAGAACTTACTTCATTTTAAGCATTCGAATCGCACCACAAAGTAAAAACTTATGACATATATGTTCAACAATATAATAGTCTAATAATTGTATTTAGGTAAATGTGTAGATTTTAATATCACAACAATATAGAAATTAATAAATTATATGTAAATTTAGAAAGTGTGATAAACTGGAGCATTGGTAGCAATCCTGCGATAGGTTCGTCAGAGGCAGTTTACACTAATTTCCAATAGGGATTTATTTTCATAAATGATTTTGAGAACTCTTCACTAAAATTAGATAATTTTTCATACTATTTGGGGGTAGTCTTCTTTTGGGAAACTTTTCATATTTTGCTTCTTGGCACTCTTCCGTTTGAGAACTTTTTTTAGCTTTAGAATAGTTCCTCTTTGTAAAAAAAAAATTTAAAAAAAATCACTAAAAGAACGAGATATGTGCTTCCAGATGAACGTGAATCAATTACACGATTTTGGTGTCCTACAATCCACTTTCACCGGAAGTTTCGTGAAATCAATTCAATTGCAAAAGTCTTGGTGAAAGTTGAATTATGTCCAAGATGTATGTATTTCCGATTAAAAAAAAGTTCACGCGTAAAAAATTTGAAACGTTTTATATTTATTACACGAGTTTTATTAAAAATATGTTATTTTTAATTAAAAACAAGTATATACGGCCGTAAGTTCGGCCAGGCCGAAGCATATGTAGCCTCCACCATGGATTGCGTAGAAACTTCTACTGAAGACTGTCATCCACAATAGAATTACTTGGGTTGCGGTAACACTTGCCGATGGCATGGTATCTTAAAACTTCCTAACACCGTAATATATACCACATAGTCCATACACTGAAAAAAATATTGTCGTGAGGTCAAAGATTTCATGTCTTTAAAATACGAATACAATTTTTGCTTAGCATAGAAGACGCATTTCTCTAAAATAAAGTTATTTTCCTTGTCCAAAAGTCGATAAACTGTTCAATGATGTCGTATTGTCCTTATAGTTAAGTGATTTGACTTAAAAATGGGTATCTTAACATGAAAGAAAAAATTTATAGGCTAAGGTCAACTTGACTTTAATAATTCAGAAAAATTCTTTAAATTTAATGAAATTGTCTTTAAATTTGTTGTCTTTTTGCATCTTGACTACAAAGCAAAAAATCGTTCAAATATAGGACATGTTTTTCAAAACTTTATTTTAAAGAAGTTTTTTACTTCAAACATAGCATAATTTCTACTGGAAGTCGAGTCCTAATTTGGAAAATAAAGTTGCCGTTAACTCGTTTTTAAAGGACTTTGATAGCATATGAAGAAAAAAAGCTGAGAAAGCGAAAAATTAAAATTTGCTTCCCAGAAGCAAGTACACAAAACCTAAATTTAAAAGAGAATTGTGTCTTAAAAGTATCCTTACTTGTATTCTCCGCTTCTTTGGCTCGGAATCAATGCCAAATTTTTTAAAGTAAAGACAAAATCTTTGGAACCGAGTATGCTTTTTTTCAGTGTACGTGGTATGTATTAAACTAAAAAGGGCTATTAAATACGTATATAATTAAGTTTAAAGTTTCTATAGAAATAAAATTTTGACAAAATAAAATTTTGACAACATTTTCTATAGAAGTAAAATTTGGACAAAATTTTCTATAGAAATAAAATTTGGAAAAATTTTCTATAGAAATAAAATTTTGACAAAATTTTCTATAGAAATAACATTTTGACAAAATTTTCTATAGAAATAACATTTTGACAATGTTTTCTATAAAAATAAAATTTTGGTAGATTATTTTTGGCTCGAGTGGCAACCATGATTATGAACCGATATGGACCAATTTTTGTATGATTGGGGATCGGCTATATATAACTATAGACCGATACGTACCAATTTTGGCATGGTTATTAGCGGCCTTATACTAACACCACGTTGCAAATTTCAACCAGATCGGATGAATTTTGCTCCTCCAAGAGGCTCCGGAGATCAAATCTGGGGAACGGTTTATATGGGGGCCATATATAATTATGGTCCGATATGGACCAATTCTTGCATGGTTGTTAGAGACCATATATGAACACCACGTACCAAATTTCAACCGGATCGGATGAATTTTGGTTCTCTTAGAGGCTCCGCAAGCCAAATCGGGTTTATATGGGGGCTATATATAATTATGGACCGATGTGGACCAAGTTTTGCATGGTTATTAGAGACCCTATACTACCACCATGTACCAAATTTCCGCCGGATCGGATGAAATTTGATTCTCTTAGAGGCTCCGCAAGCCAAATCGGGGGATCGGTTTATATGGGGGCTATATGTAATTATGGACCGATATGGACCAATTTCTGCATGGCTGTTAGATACCATATACTAACACCATGTACCAAATTTCAGCCAGATCGGATGAAATTTGCTTCTCTTAGAGCAATCGCAAAACAAATTTGGGGGTCCGTTTATATGGGGGCTATACGTAAAAGTGGACCGATATGGACCAATTTTTGCATGGTTGTTAGAGACCATATACTAACACCATGTACCAAATTTCAGCCAGATCGGATGAAATTTGCTTCTCTTAGAGTCCCTACAAGCCAACTTTGGGGGTCCGTTTATATGGGGGCTATACGTAAAAGTGGACCGATATGGACTAATTTTTGCATGGTTGTTAGAGACCATATACTAACACCATGTACCAAATTTCAGCCAGATCGGATGAAATTTGCTTCTCTTAGAGTCCCTACAAGCCAAATTTGGGGGTCCGTTTATATGGGGGCTATACGTAAAAGTGGACCGATATGGCCCATTTGCAATACCATCTGACCTACATCAATAACAACTACTTGTGCCAAGTTTCAAGTCGATAGCTTGTTTTGTTCGGAAGTTAGCGTGATTTCAACAGACGGACGGACGGACGGACATGCTCAGATCGACTCAGAATTTCACCACGACCCAGAATATATACACTTTATGATGTGTTACAAAAGGAATGACAAAGTTAATAGACCCCCATCCTATGGTGGAGGGTATAAAAATAGTAAATTAAAATAAGTCTATTGATTGCACTTATTTTGATTTCTGCCTTAGTGAATTTCTGGGTGATTTGTGCAACCCAGCTGGTTACAGAAAAGTTGAAAGAAGAACGTGGAATTAAGGACACCAAATTTGCACGTTCGCGGATTTGTTGCACAACCACAGAAACTGTTCATTAAAAGAACGAAATAAATATAGCTCGTAATTTGTAACATTTTCTGAATGACATACGAGTTCATCACACTTGCAACCGGTTAATTCAATTTTCCAGAAAATTATCAAAATCTCGTATTTTTTATTTTTTTATTTATTTTTATCCAGTGTAAAGTTTATAAGACCAACAAGTAAACAAATCATTTTTAATTTAAAAGAAATACATTCTCGATACGTCACTGAATTAGACTAGGATTCTTATAAGCTTTTCAATGATTAGCTATCCAAAACTAACGAAGTGTATATGTCAAATTGGAGATAAACGGATAATTACAAAATAATTAAAAAAAGCAAGTATACATATTTAGGTATGTGTAAAAGTCTAAGGTGACAGTTAATTGGGTATTAAAATTTAAAGTATGAGCTTATCGTAAAAAAACATAGGAAAAGATTTTATCAAAATTCTATGAATTTTTCTATGTCTTTTATGTGTTGGGTTGCAGTTTTTTTTAAATTGTTTTCCTAGGTTTTGCAACTTTTGCTTTCATACAAATTACATGCATATTTATTTATTAATTCTAACAAAAAACAATACGAAGAAATTTAACAAAAATTGTTTTCTTTATATAACAAATTTAAATATTTTGTTCTTTTGTTTAAAATAATAATTAAACTAATACAGGTAGTTGGTTTTTAAGTGTTACTGTAGAATATATATGTATATGTATGTGTGTTTGTATTCATATAGTTTTAACTAACACATATATTTTTTTAATTTAAAACTATATTTTGAAGACATCTTGGATGTCTATCGAGGTTTAGTTGTTTAGTCATTGAAATACACTCTAGTAAATTCGTCGCTGTCGTTTGGAAAACGGCTGTCTGCCAATGTGTTTTTTGCTTTTCTTTATTTCGAACTATACACTGTTCGCCCGCAGGGGAATACATTCGCCTTGGCATCTTTGATTTCCCTTTAAAAAAAAATAAATAAATGAAAAGAAAAGAAATTAAACAAAATTAAAATCTTAAAAACAAATTATAAAATTAACACATAGTAAAAAATAATATATTGAACAAAAATATGTATACATATTACAAAACAAGCAACCATTTACATTATACAGAGACTCGATAATTATTAGCATACAAATTAGTTTAATTTTTTACACCAGAAATATTATACACAGAAATATGAAACAATGGGTAAATTTTATCCAATTGCACAGTGTTGCCTGTTTTCAAAAAGATTAAAAATTTTATAATATTAGATTTTTTTAAATTATTATTCATAATAATATATAAAATAGGTACAAATTAAATAAAACATTGATTTCCCACTCAAAATCAGTAAACCACTAAATCCAATTTAATTATATTTATTTTAGTTCATGTTAATATTTACGTCTTTGTTAAAATTTCTTCAATATGCGAAAATTTTCTTTCGAATTTTTCGTGTAACTAACTTAAATAAACTAATAAATATATACATAAAGATATACTAAATTCGTATTTCCAACAAAATAGTTGAGAATAAATTTTACCACAAATGCTCCCATTTCTGCTATTTTGAACGATATTCGATAGAAAATCAGTCACTAGAATTCGAATCAATTTGGGTTTATTCATTTTTGAATGTTTGTATCGGTTGTATGAGAGAACATTGATTTATCAAAAATGAGTATCGCCTGAGAATTCATTCAAATGTTAACAATGTTTTTACTTTTTTCTTTACGCTTATCGTACACGCAAAAAAATAATTCTTTCCTCCCAAACGAAATTTTAGACAAACAAAGTTCGTTTCTCATTTGCTTTTCGCTGTAAGGAAGTGTATTCGGAAGAAAAGTATATACTTTTTGTGATAAACGTTTATTCTTTTCCAGGATTTCATAAAGACAAACTCAAAATAAAATTTTGTTTTCTTGCTAATTGTATTTTCCTTCACATCTTTCTCACATCCACGAGGTTTTTTAGGTTTTTTCTTAACACCTTTTCCTGTAATACCAACAATGTAGAAGGAATTATACGATTTTATAAATTTTTAAAATTTTTTTACCTTTCGCCTGGACGGGGAATCGAACCGCGGACCATGCACTTTGTAAGCCAACACACTAACCACTGAGCTATGTACCTGTTATGGTCATCAATAGATAAATATCCATATAAGTTATATTTATATAGCATAGCTTGCGGCGCCCACGAACCGAATAAACAAAGTTTATTTAACAGAAACAAACACTTAGTTTGGCATCGTGGAGCAGTGGTTGCTACGTCCGACTTGCATTCCAAGGGTCGTGGGTTCGATCCCTGCTTCGACCAAAGTTTTTTTTTGTTTTTTGTTTTTTTTTTTTACATATATTCCAGATATGTTCGGAAGATTCCGAAAAAATGTTCATTATTACATTGTAGTATATTAAATTTTGAACTGTAAAATGTGTCTTATTAAAGACTAAAAGTCAGAAAAGAACAGTGTTTGATATAAACGAAATGGACTGCGTTGGTGTTTCAAAAATAACTTTTTTTATTGAAAAAATAGAAATGTTGTAACAAACAAATTTTTTTGGTGATAAAAGTTTAAAATTTTCGAAGCAATTCAAAAAACTCTAACAAACGAAACACGTTTTCGGTACACGTTTTCCAAACGTTTTTTTTCTTTGCGTGTATATGTTCGTTTCCAACTCGGCAAATAAATATGAAGTGACTTGTTTGTCGACATAGAGAAACCGTTTAAATCGTTTAAAATACGAAAGAAATCTATCGTTCGGTATATACCCTGCCAGTATTTCAAGGTTCCATTTCACACCACAGACTCGTAAATGTCACTACAACAATCGCCAACTGTGATGGGGGAAGCATATCAAAAAGTACAAAATATACATGAAAGTATTTCGCCCGCACTATTGTTAGAAGAACCCTTTTATATTTTGTGAAACGTCAAGCGTAACTAGCTTATTAATATTTATTTAAATAACGGAAATGAAATGCTGAAAACATTGTTGTTACGCTTAAAATTGTTAAAGGTATAATGGTGAACAATTTGCGAATTTCTAATTGGAGTAAAGTGACATTTTTTCCAGACACGCTGCCTCAATCGTGAATAAACACACTGGCTAATAGACGCTTCAACATGTAACAGGTTGGCTGATAAGTCCCCGGTCTGGCACATAGATGGCGTCGCTAGTATTTATATAGTACCAACCTTCAAATGATTCGTGTCAAAATTTGTCTTTTGTGAAGCAACTTTTGTTATTGTGAAAAAAAATGGAAAACAAGTATATACGGCCGTAAGTTCGGCCAGGCTGAATCTTATGTACCCTCCACCATGGATTGCGTAGGAACTTCTACTAAAGGCTGTCATCCACAATCGAATTACTTGGGTTGCGATAACACTTGCCGATGGCAAGGTATCGTAAAACTTTTTAACACTGTCTTCTAAATTGTAAGTTAGCCCATACGGGGTATATATTAAACAAAAAAAGGCCGATTAAATACGTATATAATCTAGTTTGACAAAATTTTCTATAGAAATAAAATTTTGACAAAATTTTCTATAGAAATGAAACCTTGACAAAATTTTCTATAGAAATAAAATTTTGACAAAATTTTCTATAGAAATAAAAATTTGACAAAATTTTCTATAGAAATAAAAACTTGACAAAATTTTCTATAGAAATAAAATGTTGACAAAATTTTCTATGGAAGTAAAATGTTGACAAAATTTTCTATAGCAATACAATTTTGACAAAAATTTCTATAGAAATAAAATGTTGACAAAATATTGTATAGAAATAAAATTTTGACAAAATTTTGTATAGAAATAAAATGTTGACAAAATTTTCTGCAGAAATAAATTTTTTACAAAATTTTCTATAGAAATAAAATTTTGACAAAATTTTCTATGGAAATAAAATTTTGACAAACATTTGTATAGAAATAAACTTTTGACAAAACTTTCTATAGAAATGAAATTTTGACAAAACTTTCTATAGTACTAAAATTTGACAAAATTTTCTATGGAAATAAAGTTTTGGTAGATTATTTTTGGCGATATGGACCAATTTTTGTGTAATAAGTCATCGGCTATATATAACTAAAGACCGATATGGACCAATTTTTACATGGCTGTTAGAGGCCATATATTGACAAAATGTACCAAATTTCAACCGTATCGGATGACTTTTGCTCCTCCAAGAGGTTCCGGACGTCAAATCTGGGGACGGTTTATATGGGAACTATATATAATTATGGACCGATATGGACCAATTTTTGCATGGTTGTTAGAGACCATATACTAACACCATGTACCAAATTTCAACTGGATCGGATGAATTTTGCTCTTCCAAGAGGCTCCGGAGTTCAAATCTGGGGATCGGTTTATATGGGGGCTATATATAATTATGGACCGATATGGACCAATTTTTGCATGGTTATGAGAGGCCGTAAACTAACATCAGGGGGGTTACTCTGTATTGCGATGCGTAAGAAAAATTGTCGCGAATCTAGTAATTGGTACTCAGTAATTCGTATTCGTATCTACCTTGCGCATCTAGTTTTCGCAAATCTGGCATCACCGCACTCTATAATGCGAAAGCGTATGTCAAACTCGTTCGTTGATCGCAAAAATCGTGCGCAAACAAAATAGCAATCGCAAAGTAACAAATATGTAAGTAAGCACAATTAAATTTTTATATTTGTATCTAAATTGTTTATTGTTTTAGGGAAAAACCAAAAAAGTTACAGACACAGCAACGTCAGTTCCAAACTTTGGTAGACTTTATGGTCTCTTCCGCAGTTACCTCAAATTGTATGTGCTTGGGACAAAGTATTCGTTCAATCACCTCGCAAACTTCTTGTAAGCAGCGCGACATAGATTGCTCTGATAGTCCTAAAAGATGGTCTTGGCCGATTTGTAGATAACCACCTTGTCCAAGCAATTTCAAAGCAGCGGCCACTTTTATTGGAGTTGGAATGGCTGTGGATTTATTTGGAACGACAAGGTCGTCTTTAATAGCGTTTAATACATACATAAACGCATCTTTATTAAGACGAAATCTATAAAAATGAAATATTCGAAAACGTTTGTCACATAATTTGAGTTTCCATTTTCTTACCCGTGGTCACTTAGGGAGAGTATATTTGACCGATCTCGCAAAATTCTTCTTGTAATTCGTTCATGTTAATTTTCTTCAAACCATAACGCTATCGAATCCATAATTATTACTTTTTTGTTATAAACGATTAGCAAGTTTTAAAAGAACACGCACCGAACGGAAGATTGTTTAAAATGTTTTTATTTACAATTTTTTGACATTTCTTTTTATCATTTTCGTTATTGTTTACATTGTGCAGCCAGCGTTGTCATATTTTCGCTTTATTTTGCTAAAGCGTTACCATATTTTCAGTTTACTTTGCGAAAGCGTTTGCGCAAGTGATACAGAGTACCGAATTGTACTCTTAACGCATTTAACTATCGCATCGCATTTGCTTTCGTATCGCAATACAGAGTAACCCCCCAGGTACCAAATTTCAACCGGATCGGATGAATTTTGCCCCTCCAAGAGGCTCCGGAGGTCAAATCTGGGGATCGGTTTATATGGGGGCTATATATAATTATGGACCGATATGGACCAATTTTTGCATGGTTGTTAAAAACCGTATACTAAGACCACGTACTAAATTTCAACCGGATCGGATGAATTTTGCTCCTCCAAGAGGCTCCCGTGGTCAAATCTGGGGATCGGTTTATATGAGAGCTATATATAATTATGGACCGATATGGACCAATTTTTGCATGGTTGTTAGAGGCCGTATACTAACATCAGGTACCAAATTTCAACCGGATCGGATGAATTTTGCCCCTCCAAAAGTCTCCGGAGGTCAAATCTGGGGATCGGTTTATATGGGGGCTATATATAATTATGGACCGATATGGACCAATTTTTGCATGGTTGTTAGAGACCATATACTAACATCAGGTACCAAATATCAATCGGATCGGATGAATTTTGCCCCTCCAAGAGGCCCCGGAGGTCAAATCTGGGGATCGGTTTATTTGGGGGCTATATATAATTATGGATCGATATGGACCAATTTTTGCATGGTTGTTAGAGACCGTATACTAAGACCACGTACCAAATTTCAACCGGATCGGATGAATTTTGCTGCTCCGGGAGGCTCCCCAAGCCAAATTTGGGGATCGGTTTATATGGGGGCTATACGTAAACGTGGTCCGATATGGCCCATTTTCAATACCATCCGACCTACATCAATAACAACTACTTGTGCCAAGTTGCAAGTCGATAGCTTGTTTCGTTCGGAAGTTAGCGTGATTTCCACAGACGGACGGACAGCCGGACAGACGGACGGACGGACGGACATGCTTAGATCGACTCAGAATTTCACCACGACCCAGAATATATATACTTTATGGGGTCTTAGAGCAATATTTCGATGTGTTACAAACGGAATGACAAAGTTAATATACCCCCATCCTATGGTGGAGGGTATAAAAAGGAATTTCGTGTTTTGATAAAATACTGTTTTCTGAAGGGGAAAAGTACGGTGGAAGCAAAAACTTGGCCTGATAATGAGTTTCCGGACTCTGCCCCAGGGAAATCAACAATAATTGATTGGTATGCAAAATTCAAGCGCGGTGAAATGAGCACGGAGGACGGTGAACACAGTGGACGCCCGACAGAGGTGGTTACCGACGAAAACATCAAAAAAATCCACAAAATGATTTTGAATAACCGTAAAATGAAGTTGATCGAGATAGCAGAGGCCTTAAAGATATCAAAGGAACGTGTTGGTCATATCATTCATCAATATTTGGATATGCGGAAGCTCTGTGCAAAATGGGTGCCGCGCGAGCTCACATTTGACCAAAAACAACAACGTGTTGATGATTCTGAGCGGTGTTTGCAGCTGTTAACTCGTAATACACCCGAGTTTTTCCGTCGATATGTGACAATGGATGAAACATGGATCCGTCACTACACTCCTGAGTCCAATGGACAGTCGGCTGAGTGGACAGCGACCGGTGAACCGTCTCCGAAGCGTGGAAAGACTCAAAAGTCCGCTGGCAAAGTAATGGCCTCTGTTTTTTGGGATGCGCATGGAATAATTTTTATCGATTATCTTGAGAGGGGAAAACCATCAACAGTGACTATTATATGGCGTTATTGGAGCGTTTGAAGGTTGAAATCGCGGCAAATCGGCCCCATATGAAGAAAAAAAGACAAAGCACCGTGCCACAAGTCATTGAGAACGATGGCAAAAATTCATGAATTGGGCTTCGAATTGCTTTCCCACCCACCGTATTCTGCAGATCTGGCCCCCAGCGACTTTTTCTTGTTCTCAGACCTCAAAAGGAAAAAATTTGGCTGCAATGAAGAGGTGATCGCCGAAACTGAGGCCTATTTTGAGGCAAAACCGAAGGAGTACTACCAAAATGGTATTAAAAAAATTGGAAGGTCGTTATAATCGTTGTATCGCTCTTGAAGGGAACTATGTTGATTTTGACAAAAAAATGTGTTTTTCTTTGTTAGACCGGGGACTTATAAGCCAACCTGTTAACTTGCTACTTATAACTCAGCATCATTATTTTATTAATGCAAAAATGTATGTTAAATGTGATGTGGTAGTGGTATAAATGTTGTATTTATAAGAATTTATAAATGTTTAATTAAATTAATAAACATGTAAACAATCGTGTTTTACTTGACAATAATGATTCTTTTACAACTATCTTAAAATTCACTTTTTCTAATAGTTTGAAGGGGCTCTTATTGGCGTCGTTCTAAATTTATCTTAAAAGTCACCTAATAATTTCACTCGTGCGATACTTTTTATACCCTGCGCCACACTGTGGAACAGGGTATTATAAGTTAGTGCATATGTTTGCAACACCCAGAAGGAGACGAGATAGACACATGGTGTCTTTGATAAAAATGCTTAGGGTGGGCTCCTGAGTCGATATAGCCATGTCCGTCTGTCCGTCTGTCCGTGAACACATTTTTGTAACCAAGGGATAATTTAAGCCTAATCGACTTCGAATTTGGCACAAGTATGTGTTTTGGGTCAAAATAGAACCCTATTGATTTTGGAAGAAATCGGTTCAGATTTAGATATAGCTCCCATATATATATTTCGCCCGATATGCACTTATACGGCCCTAGAAGCCTGAGTATTACCCCAATTTGGTTGAAATTTTGCACTAGGAGTACAATTGCTAGTATAGTCAAATGTGCAAAATTTTATTGAAATCGGTTCAGATTTAGATATAACTCCCATATATATCTTTCGCCCGATATGGACTAATACGGTCCCAGAAGCCAGAGTTTTACTCCGATTTAGTTGAAATTTTGCACAGGGAGTAGAATTAGCATTGCAGCTATGCGTGCCAAATTTGGTTGAAATCGGTTCAGATTTAGATATATCTCCCATATATAGCTTTCGCCCGATTTACACTCATATGACCACAGAGACCATTTTTTAACTCCGATTTAGTTGAAATTTTGCACAGGGAGTAGAATTAGCATTGTAGCTATGCGTGCCAAATTTGGTTGAAATCGGTTCAGATTTTGATATACCTCCCATATATAGTTTTCGCCCGATTTACACTCATATGACCACAGAGGCCAAATTTTAACTCCGATTTAGTCGAAATTTTGCACAGGGAGTAGAATTAGCATTGTAGCTACGCGTGCCAAATTTTGTTGAAATCGGTTCAGATTTAGATATAGCTCCCATATATATGTTTTTCTGATTTCGACAAAAATGGTCAAAATACCAACATTTCCCTTGTAAAATCGCCACTGCTTAGTCAAAAAGCTGTAAAAATTACTCTAATTTTCCTAAACTTCTATTACATATATATTGAGCGATAAATCATAAATACATTTTTGCGAAGTTTCCTTAAAATTGCTTCAGATTTAAATGTTTCCCATATTTTTTTTTACTAACATTGTGTTCCACCCTAGGGCATTAGCCGACTTAAATTTTGAGTCTATAGATTTTGTAGAAGTCTATCAAATTCTGTCCAGATCGTGTGATATTTAAATGTTTGTATTTGGGACAAACCTTTATATATAGCCCCCAACACATTTGACGGATGTGATATGGTATCGAAAATTTAGATCTACAGAGTGGTGCAGGGTATAATATAGTCGGCCCCGCCCGACTTTAGACTTTACTTACTTGTTTGTAGTAACTTTGCGTGGTACAACTTCTAAATAGTGACGGCGCTTTTCCGACGAGTTTTGGATGCCGTATACGATTGTTTTCGACGTAGTGGCGATTCTCAGTAGTGCCGTCAAATTCAAAAAATGTTGGCAGGGTAGAAACAAGTCATAATTATTTGTGGTATCGGCGTGATATTTGTGTATGTTACACAGTTAAAATAGAATTTTCTAAAATTAAGCTGAATTTTCATTCCTCGTGGGCTCACTTCCAAATAGATGCAAGGTACATTTGGATTAAAAACAATTGTCTTCAACTGTTCATAAATTATCGAAATATTTTGTTCATTGATTTTTTGTGACAATACAAAACGAATTTCCTTTGAAAATTACGTGTTTTTATGAAAACCGGTTAAACTGGTAATGCCGAATAATTGTTTCAAAAAATACCGTCCACCGGTTTTCCGGCTTTTTAAACCCGAGAAAACCGACTCCGTTTTTTGATCATTCTACCGCAAAATCGAATACACAGAAATTTTTATTTACACCAAGTAGTTCGGAATTTTTGATACCCATCATAATGAACTAAATTATTTTGAAGACAAAAGCTTCTAACGTCACACAGAATACATTTTTTGTCTGATTCAATCCAATTAACTTTGTAATTGGAATTGCTTCAATCTCGACAATTGCTATCAATCACAGAATATATTAAATATGCACTTGAGTACAAAATTAATTGATTACTTCGGCACTTTCAACTATTTTTTTAATTGTTTCAATTAAAAATTTAATTGCAAAACTCAATTAATTTTTTTAATGATGCAATGTGAGTTCATATTATTTCTTATGATTTTTCTATTATAGTTATACAGTACAACCTCTCTAATTCGAACAGATACATGTCAATATAGACTAACCGAATATCGTCTTCAGAAAAATCGAGAATCATTTTCGTCTCAAAGTCATTGGTTAGTTTCGGAACAGCTTAAGTATGCCGAAAAATTAAGAGTCCACTTTCGTGCAGCCGAAACAACTCCGAAATATTGGTCTCAGACACCATATAGTGTATATTTTCTGGGTCGTCGTGAAACTACGAGTCGATCCAACGTCCTTCCGTCTCTTGAAATCTCACTAAATTGCGAAAAAACAAGCTATCGACTTCGAAACTGTGTACAAGTAGTTGTTATGAAGATCGGATGGTATTGCAAATGGGTCATTTCGGACCACTTTTAGATATAGCCCCATACAAATCGATCTCCAGATTTGACTTCTGGAGCCTAATGGAAGAGAAAATTTCATCCGATCCAAATGAAATTTGGTACATAATGTAAGTCTTCGTCATCTAACAACCATGCAAAAGTTGGTTTAAATCTTTCCATAATTATATATAGCCCCAATATAAACTGATCTGCAGAGTTGATATATATAGACCAATTTTTGCATTAAAATTAAAATTCATATACTGACTTACGTACCGAATTTCAATCACATCGTATGAAATTTGCTCCTTCAATTTGACTTCCGAGGTTAAATCCGGGTATTAGTTTAAGTAGGATCTCATAGAATTGTGGACCGATATTGACTAAGTTTTGTTAGAGGACATATTCTAAATTAACGAACCTTATTTCAACTGGATCGAATAAAATTTACTCCTTCCCGAGGAAGTCAACTCTGCAGATCAGTTTATATGGGGGCTATATATAATTATGGAACGATTTAAACCAACTTTTGCATGGTTGTTAGATGACGTAGACTTAGTGACGTGTTCTCCTTTTCGTCATCCTTTCTTATTGTACAGCTAGAGGTTTGCGACCACTCTAGTCACGTGTTCTCCTTCCCTCCTATTCTTTAGCTAGGGGACAACCGGTGTCAACTATTAAAACTTACCATTGTAACATAAAACTCCTAACGACAATAAAAACCTATTACCTTAAAACCGTAATAACTTTGCCTTCTCCGTATCACGGTCTCTAAAATAAATTTCTGAACGTATCCCGAACTCCGAGAGTATTACCCCATCCAAGTCGTTACACTACCTTATTTACGTTTTATACACGTATATAACGTTTTCGACGTTTACAACTTTTTGACAATAGAAAACCAAACAAGTGAGTAAAGTAGAAAGTCGGGTGGGGCCGACTATATCATAGATCGACTCAGGAGGTAATTCTGAGTCGATCGGTATATATTTTATATGGTCTAAAATCAATATTTCTGGTAGGCACATTCTTTGGCAGATCAAAGTTATTATACTCTGACCACTCTTCTTCTCGGATTTATACGATCCGGTTTCAATTTGGTATGTGATGTTTGTACATGCCCTCTAACAACCATGCAGACATTGGTTGATATCGGCTCCCATATAAACTGAAGGACTAAATTTCATCCGAGGCGGTTGAAATTCGGTACCATATCAGTTCATAATTTTGTATAACTCCAATATAAACCGACACCCAAGTTTTTATTTCTGGAGCCTCATGGAGGAACAAGTTTTATTCGGTCGCTTTGAATTTAAAATGCAAAAATTGGTTCATATCGGTTCATAATTATAGACACCTTTCTATAAACCCGTCAAGAATTAAAGTGGGTTATATAAGTATTTAATCATGTGTTGAAGCGAGTTCAACAAGTTTCAAATGGAAGACGTCAGTCAGTCCCATGTTAATATGTACTCACGAAGAGTACCAACGGATTCGCTCCAAGAAATCATATATTCTCTTAATATTAACTCTTTGTTTATTATTTTTTACTTTCTTTTGTTTTTATTAATGTTTTCAGAGAGTAATGATTTCATCTCCTTTTGCTATTTATCACTTGCTCTTATGACTTATCATCCTATTTTCGTTAAGTTTTACCGTTTTTTTCCCTAACGGCTTTGTTTAATATATTTTAAGTTTAGTTATGATTTGCAACTCTAAAGAATAGGTCACGAAGACCTCAATAAATGAATTTGTAAAATTGTAACTCCGACTCTTTGATTTGCGATAAGGGTTAGGCCACGCGCGCCCAACGACGTGTGTGAACAAAATTACCACGATTTCTAGTCCATCTACGTGTGGGCAGAAATCCAAAACAACACAACAACTCAAAGCCCTTTCAATCTATAACGCATAGGTTGAAAGGCATATAAACATATGGTCCATTCGAGCCTCCTAATTCAACATTGGGAGAAGGAAAATAACCAGAGCTAAACGAACTGAACGGCGGTAGTACATATCTCCGCGATAAGATCCATCATTGGACAATAATCTTTGGTTTCCCACAATTGGAAAAAACGCTAGAAGAAGCAAACGACTCCCTCACGGAGATTTTCATCAGCAACCTGAACATCATCATATCAAAAAAAAGTAATAAAGAATAAATTGGGTAAGTACGAATGTGTTAGTGATATATGGTGAGATCGACAAAAGGCAGTGAAAAGGATAGATTATTATAAGACACAATCATATCGTTTCCTTTCATGTACGGAAAAAACAATTCGCATTAAAATTGACTCAATCGGGTTATATTTCAAACGAACTCATTTAAAAAATCTAAAAAAGCAATCCTTGGTTCGTGCTTCCAACGAAGTACAAAAACAAAAAACTATATAAAGTGTAAAAAAAAAAACATTGGTAAAAAAGACAAAAGAAACAAGTCCGTGAACATTCTCCGCGAACGAAAGGTCCAAAAAGTTATAATAAAATAATAACTAATTTTCTATATGTGTCCAATGTGAAAAAGAACGGAAAAAGTGCGTATAGAATTTCAAAAGGTATTCCGCAGTGCAAAAACGGCATACTGGCTATTGCTTTTGGTAAGAAAATTTATAACATAAAAATGCAAAAAGCAACAAAGTCTTCGCGAGAGGGCAAACTGTCAAAATTCGTTTATATTACAAGCAAGTTTATACCAATAACATACACACTTTAAATGTACCAGATTGGAAAAACCAATAATTCGAATCGATAACGGCCATACGGTGGCAACATTCCCTTATTTTTCACCTAGGCAGTTAATCCCTACTGGGTACTTTTGACCAACATATGATCAGTAAAATTGATATATTGTACATCAAATGAAAGAGAGTAAAAGAAAAAAACAACTGTCCGTCGGGTGAACCAAAGTAATTTTTTCGCAAAATTAACTGAACAATAAATTAAAACGAATCGTGAAAGTGTATATAAACAAAAATATAAAATTTAAAGGTGGTAATAACATTTCATAAATTGTGCTGTGACTTTAAAATAAAGACAGAATACTATTGAAAGAAGAACGATACGAAAAGAAACGGTAAAAAAAAATTACTAACAAAAAGTGGTCGTGGAAAATACTTTCAATATTTTTTTAAGAAAAACGGAAAATCAGTAAGGTGAAAAAAAAAACGACAAATTAACACGAAATTATTTAAAATGTTATATTTGGGAAAAATTATCAAAATTATTATCGAAATAAAGTGAAACAAAAATTTATTAAAAAAGTTTTCAATAGTCCCGCTACAAAAGTGTTGCCGTTATGTTGGTGCATTTTCCCCGCGGCAATGTGAGAATCTCCTCAATAATGTCAACGAGTGAGACAAGAGACATTAATCAAAAGGAGGGGAACAATAACAAAGTCATGGAAAGTGGCAAGATTAAATTGCGTTAAGTACGCGAGAACTGGAATAAAAAAAAAAAAAGTATAATGATAAACTAAAATAAGAAATTGGATACGAATTCTAAGATAAATTAGTGTAGAAAAAAAAACAAATAACGGATCATTAAACTAAAACAAAATAACAAATCAATGACCAGATTTTCTTCACGGCCCCCAGGAAATCCATAACGGAGAATATTTTTTTAGGGTGAGTCGATTTTATTAATTTTTTCAAATATTGATCATGAACAACTAATTGCGGAACATCAAACACAAGAGTATTAAAACGAAATAACAATTATATGAATTATCGCCGCAAAATTTTTTGAACACAAATACACCGTTTCCACATAGTTCGATCGTAGTTTCCCAGCCAAGATTCTACTATATTCTAATATATTGTCTATAAATAATTTCGCTCTAATTTGACGACAAAAAATTTCGACAAATCCAACATTTACACAATAATTAATACGTTTTTTTAACAATTTTCCGCACATCCAATTGTTCGCCAAAATCCTCGCGAACAATCAGTTATATAATATTATACATTTTTCAAAATTGTATACATGTTTGAAAAATAACGATGGCTACGCGTCGAAAGTTTCTGTTCGATTACCATCAGATTATAGCGTTTTGCAAGCAGCTTGAAGAGCAAAACGCAGAAACATTGACAGTTCAACGTCTAGAAATTAAAGATCTAGAGTTGGAACGCAGGTGGCCACAACTAGTAACGAGTTATGAGGCTCTTATGTTAGAAGAAGATAAGGAGGATCGTGATTATAACAAAAAATTTGAGGAAGCTTTCGCTAAATACGAGAAATGTAAAGAAAGCATCATGATAGCAATTATTTCCAAAAGTCAGAAGGATCATAGTGTAGATCAAGAGCCAATACAACGAAGTACGCCTTCTCTCAAATTGCCACCTTGTGATACTCCACCTTTCGAGGGGGGATACTCTAAATGGCCAGCATTTAGAGACATTTTCTTTGCTGTTTTCGGAAATCATCCACATTTATCCCCAGCTCAGAAGCTGTATCACCTTCGCGGTAAAACGCGAGGAGAGGCGAACGATATAGTAAAAAAGTTCGAGTTAACAGACGCTAATTTTACTTTAGCATGGGAGGCACTAAAAAATCGCTACGAAAATAAGCGTATTTTAGTAAATCAACAAATGAAGAGGCTTTTTTCAATAAAAACTGTTTCAAGCGAAACACCAGAATCCATTCGGGTGATTCAAAGTACCATAAACGACACCATGGCAATTTTCAAATCATACGACATTACAGTCGATAATTGGGATCCGCTCTTAATACACATAGTTTCCTCCAAAATTCCTGACGACACGTTACGAGCGTGGGAAGACTCCTTATCAAACCATAAGGAAATGCCTTCGTGGTATCAAATGGATACGTTCCTTTCAAATAGAATTGAAAAGTTAGAAACTGTTCTCGATTTTCGAAAACCCTACGATAAGGGGAATCAAAACTCAAAATTTAAAATCTCCGATCAACAACAAATTACAAGCCCCAGCTGCAAGAAGTGCAATCAAAATCACTGGCTAATGTCTTGTAAATATTTTAAATCTTTATCAGCGAAAGAACGTAACGAGTATGCGAGGACCAATAAGGTTTGCTTAAATTGTCTTTCACCAAATCATTCAAAATTGGATTGCAGAAGTAAAAGACGGTGTACTATATGCAATCGCATGCATCATACCATGCTTCACCTCGAATTCAAGCGTAACCAATCACAAGAATATGGTCAAGATCATCCACAAGGTAACCCCTCGCAACGCGAAGTATCTGATACATCAAACGAGTCACACGAAAACTCTCTACTTAATTCTGCAGATTTATTAGATGAAACCAATGCTCTATTTTCGCAGAATGGGGGTACCACAATCTTACCAACCGCTCGAATAATTGTGGAACATCAGGGGAAATCGATTGCCACTAGAGCACTTCTAGACACCGGATCGGAGAGCAGCTTCGTCTCACAACGTATACAAAGGACACTCGATCTACAAATAGAACCCCATAATACTAAAATCTCAGGATTAACAGGTACACTAATTTGCAAAAGTGGAATCAAATGTTTACTATCATTAAAACCTGCAAAGTCTAATTTTTGCATTGATATCCACGCGATAGTAGTGCCAAAGCCAGCATGTGTTCTTTCATCACGACCCATTAGCAATGAACTTCTCAAAGAAGTAACGAATTTGGATCTTGCAGATCCTCTTTTCTACGAGACAGGCCCAATAGACGTGATTATTGGAAGTAATTACCTTCCCGCAATTAATAAATCAGGTATCATCACACAAATAGGAAATTGTTTAGAAGCCCGAGAGTCCCACTTCGGGTGGTATCTTTCAGGGCCTGCGAGTCCAAAACATATTAAAACATCTGCAAACAGAGCGTCACCATCACAAAATACAAGTTCGCTGGAACTTCCACAAGAAATTTCACATATACCAGAAAGTCCTACCGATTTAACCACCATGTACTCAGACGAAGAGTATAATCAACGAACAATAAATGGTTCATATTTATCACAATTAGAAGCCCGACTTCCCATCCACAAAGAAAATATTGAGTTTTTGCAACAAATAAATTTTGATCAATATCAACCTGATACATTCACAAAAACTAAAAAAGAATTTACTACATTCCCCGCAAAAACAACGAAATACGTTTCTCTAAATACGATTCAACCACAAACGTTTAAGAAATCATTGAAGACGAATTGTAATTATATCGCCCATCGATGGAAATATAAAAAGCATATCCACAGGAGTAAACGAAATAAAACTACATTGAACAAGCATACCACTAACAACTACGAAACCCAATCGTCAAAAAGTAACGTTATTTCAGTACGAACTTACAGTCCACAAAATCGAACAGAGTTACATTGGTATCCTCCACCCCGCGTTCCGATCACCCACCCCGTATCATTCACACATTTGTATGTACTTCTTTTTATTCTTTATTTACAGGCGATGAGAAGAAGAAACAACAAAAAAGAGCATGGAATCGGAGCGAGTGGTCACATCGAACAACTCATCAAGTGTACATCTCACCAAAACCCGAACTCCCATTCGTTCTTCAGGCCGAGGCGGGAGTATGTTGAAGCGAGTTCAACAAGCTTCAAATGGAAGACGTCAGTCAGTCCCATGTTAATATGTACTCACGAAGAGTACCAACGGATTCGCTCCAAGAAATCATATATTCTCTTAATATTAACTCTTTGTTTATTATTTTTTACTTTCTTTTGTTTTTATTAATGTTTTCAGAGAGTAATGATTTCATCTCCTTTTGCTATTTATCACTTGCTCTTATGACTTATCATCCTATTTTCGTTAAGTTTTACCGTTTTTTTCCCTAACGGCTTTGTTTAATATATTTTAAGTTTAGTTATGATTTGCAACTCTAAAGAATAGGTCACGAAGACCTCAATAAATGAATTTGTAAAATTGTAACTCCGACTCTTTGATTTGCGATAAGGGTTAGGCCACGCGCGCCCAACGACGTGTGTGAACAAAATTACCACGATTTCTAGTCCATCTACGTGTGGGCAGAAATCCAAAACAACACAACAACTCAAAGCCCTTTCAATCTATAACGCATAGGTTGAAAGGCATATAAACATATGGTCCATTCGAGCCTCCTAATTCAACATTGGGAGAAGGAAAATAACCAGAGCTAAACGAACTGAACGGCGGTAGTACATATCTCCGCGATAAGATCCATCATTGGACAATAATCTTTGGTTTCCCACAATTGGAAAAAACGCTAGAAGAAGCAAACGACTCCCTCACGGAGATTTTCATCAGCAACCTGAACATCATCATATCAAAAAAAAGTAATAAAGAATAAATTGGGTAAGTACGAATGTGTTAGTGATATATGGTGAGATCGACAAAAGGCAGTGAAAAGGATAGATTATTATAAGACACAATCATATCGTTTCCTTTCATGTACGGAAAAAACAATTCGCATTAAAATTGACTCAATCGGGTTATATTTCAAACGAACTCATTTAAAAAATCTAAAAAAGCAATCCTTGGTTCGTGCTTCCAACGAAGTACAAAAACAAAAAACTATATAAAGTGTAAAAAAAAAAAACATTGGTAAAAAAGACAAAAGAAACAAGTCCGTGAACATTCTCCGCGAACGAAAGGTCCAAAAAGTTATAATAAAATAATAACTAATTTTCTATATGTGTCCAATGTGAAAAAGAACGGAAAAAGTGCGTATAGAATTTCAAAAGGTATTCCGCAGTGCAAAAACGGCATACTGGCTATTGCTTTTGGTAAGAAAATTTATAACATAAAAATGCAAAAAGCAACAAAGTCTTCGCGAGAGGGCAAACTGTCAAAATTCGTTTATATTACAAGCAAGTTTATACCAATAACATACACACTTTAAATGTACCAGATTGGAAAAACCAATAATTCGAATCGATAACGGCCATACGGTGGCAACATTCCCTTATTTTTCACCTAGGCAGTTAATCCCTACTGGGTACTTTTGACCAACATATGATCAGTAAAATTGATATATTGTACATCAAATGAAAGAGAGTAAAAGAAAAAAACAACTGTCCGTCGGGTGAACCAAAGTAATTTTTTCGCAAAATTAACTGAACAATAAATTAAAACGAATCGTGAAAGTGTATATAAACAAAAATATAAAATTTAAAGGTGGTAATAACATTTCATAAATTGTGCTGTGACTTTAAAATAAAGACAGAATACTATTGAAAGAAGAACGATACGAAAAGAAACGGTAAAAAAAAATTACTAACAAAAAGTGGTCGTGGAAAATACTTTCAATATTTTTTTAAGAAAAACGGAAAATCAGTAAGGTGAAAAAAAAAACGACAAATTAACACGAAATTATTTAAAATGTTATATTTGGGAAAAATTATCAAAATTATTATCGAAATAAAGTGAAACAAAAATTTATTAAAAAAGTTTTCAATAGTCCCGCTACAAAAGTGTTGCCGTTATGTTGGTGCATTTTCCCCGCGGCAATGTGAGAATCTCCTCAATAATGTCAACGAGTGAGACAAGAGACATTAATCAAAAGGAGGGGAACAATAACAAAGTCATGGAAAGTGGCAAGATTAAATTGCGTTAAGTACGCGAGAACTGGAATAAAAAAAAAAAAAGTATAATGATAAACTAAAATAAGAAATTGGATACGAATTCTAAGATAAATTAGTGTAGAAAAAAAAACAAATAACGGATCATTAAACTAAAACAAAATAACAAATCAATGACCAGATTTTCTTCACGGCCCCCAGGAAATCCATAACGGAGAATATTTTTTTAGGGTGAGTCGATTTTATTAATTTTTTCAAATATTGATCATGAACAACTAATTGCGGAACATCAAACACAAGAGTATTAAAACGAAATAACAATTATATGAATTATCGCCGCAAAATTTTTTGAACACAAATACACCGTTTCCACATAGTTCGATCGTAGTTTCCCAGCCAAGATTCTACTATATTCTAATATATTGTCTATAAATAATTTCGCTCTAATTTGACGACAAAAAATTTCGACAAATCCAACATTTACACAATAATTAATACGTTTTTTTAACAATTTTCCGCACATCCAATTGTTCGCCAAAATCCTCGCGAACAATCAGTTATATAATATTATACATTTTTCAAAATTGTATACATGTTTGAAAAATAACGATGGCTACGCGTCGAAAGTTTCTGTTCGATTACCATCAGATTATAGCGTTTTGCAAGCAGCTTGAAGAGCAAAACGCAGAAACATTGACAGTTCAACGTCTAGAAATTAAAGATCTAGAGTTGGAACGCAGGTGGCCACAACTAGTAACGAGTTATGAGGCTCTTATGTTAGAAGAAGATAAGGAGGATCGTGATTATAACAAAAAATTTGAGGAAGCTTTCGCTAAATACGAGAAATGTAAAGAAAGCATCATGATAGCAATTATTTCCAAAAGTCAGAAGGATCATAGTGTAGATCAAGAGCCAATACAACGAAGTACGCCTTCTCTCAAATTGCCACCTTGTGATACTCCACCTTTCGAGGGGGGATACTCTAAATGGCCAGCATTTAGAGACATTTTCTTTGCTGTTTTCGGAAATCATCCACATTTATCCCCAGCTCAGAAGCTGTATCACCTTCGCGGTAAAACGCGAGGAGAGGCGAACGATATAGTAAAAAAGTTCGAGTTAACAGACGCTAATTTTACTTTAGCATGGGAGGCACTAAAAAATCGCTACGAAAATAAGCGTATTTTAGTAAATCAACAAATGAAGAGGCTTTTTTCAATAAAAACTGTTTCAAGCGAAACACCAGAATCCATTCGGGTGATTCAAAGTACCATAAACGACACCATGGCAATTTTCAAATCATACGACATTACAGTCGATAATTGGGATCCGCTCTTAATACACATAGTTTCCTCCAAAATTCCTGACGACACGTTACGAGCGTGGGAAGACTCCTTATCAAACCATAAGGAAATGCCTTCGTGGTATCAAATGGATACGTTCCTTTCAAATAGAATTGAAAAGTTAGAAACTGTTCTCGATTTTCGAAAACCCTACGATAAGGGGAATCAAAACTCAAAATTTAAAATCTCCGATCAACAACAAATTACAAGCCCCAGCTGCAAGAAGTGCAATCAAAATCACTGGCTAATGTCTTGTAAATATTTTAAATCTTTATCAGCGAAAGAACGTAACGAGTATGCGAGGACCAATAAGGTTTGCTTAAATTGTCTTTCACCAAATCATTCAAAATTGGATTGCAGAAGTAAAAGACGGTGTACTATATGCAATCGCATGCATCATACCATGCTTCACCTCGAATTCAAGCGTAACCAATCACAAGAATATGGTCAAGATCATCCACAAGGTAACCCCTCGCAACGCGAAGTATCTGATACATCAAACGAGTCACACGAAAACTCTCTACTTAATTCTGCAGATTTATTAGATGAAACCAATGCTCTATTTTCGCAGAATGGGGGTACCACAATCTTACCAACCGCTCGAATAATTGTGGAACATCAGGGGAAATCGATTGCCACTAGAGCACTTCTAGACACCGGATCGGAGAGCAGCTTCGTCTCACAACGTATACAAAGGACACTCGATCTACAAATAGAACCCCATAATACTAAAATCTCAGGATTAACAGGTACACTAATTTGCAAAAGTGGAATCAAATGTTTACTATCATTAAAACCTGCAAAGTCTAATTTTTGCATTGATATCCACGCGATAGTAGTGCCAAAGCCAGCATGTGTTCTTTCATCACGACCCATTAGCAATGAACTTCTCAAAGAAGTAACGAATTTGGATCTTGCAGATCCTCTTTTCTACGAGACAGGCCCAATAGACGTGATTATTGGAAGTAATTACCTTCCCGCAATTAATAAATCAGGTATCATCACACAAATAGGAAATTGTTTAGAAGCCCGAGAGTCCCACTTCGGGTGGTATCTTTCAGGGCCTGCGAGTCCAAAACATATTAAAACATCTGCAAACAGAGCGTCACCATCACAAAATACAAGTTCGCTGGAACTTCCACAAGAAATTTCACATATACCAGAAAGTCCTACCGATTTAACCACCATGTACTCAGACGAAGAGTATAATCAACGAACAATAAATGGTTCATATTTATCACAATTAGAAGCCCGACTTCCCATCCACAAAGAAAATATTGAGTTTTTGCAACAAATAAATTTTGATCAATATCAACCTGATACATTCACAAAAACTAAAAAAGAATTTACTACATTCCCCGCAAAAACAACGAAATACGTTTCTCTAAATACGATTCAACCACAAACGTTTAAGAAATCATTGAAGACGAATTGTAATTATATCGCCCATCGATGGAAATATAAAAAGCATATCCACAGGAGTAAACGAAATAAAACTACATTGAACAAGCATACCACTAACAACTACGAAACCCAATCGTCAAAAAGTAACGTTATTTCAGTACGAACTTACAGTCCACAAAATCGAACAGAGTTACATTGGTATCCTCCACCCCGCGTTCCGATCACCCACCCCGTATCATTCACACATTTGTATGTACTTCTTTTTATTCTTTATTTACAGGCGATGAGAAGAAGAAACAACAAAAAAGAGCATGGAATCGGAGCGAGTGGTCACATCGAACAACTCATCAAGTGTACATCTCACCAAAACCCGAACTCCCATTCGTTCTTCAGGCCGAGGCGGGAGTATGTTGAAGAGAGTTCAACAAGCTTCAAATGGAAGACGTCAGTCAGTCCCATGTTAATATGTACTCACGAAGAGTACCAACGGATTCGCTCCAAGAAATCATATATTCTCTTAATATTAACTCTTTGTTTATTATTTTTTACTTTCTTTTGTTTTTATTAATGTTTTCAGAGAGTAATGATTTCATCTCCTTTTGCTATTTATCACTTGCTCTTATGACTTATCATCCTATTTTCGTTAAGTTTTACCGTTTTTTTCCCTAACGGCTTTGTTTAATATATTTTAAGTTTAGTTATGATTTGCAACTCTAAAGAATAGGTCACGAAGACCTCAATAAATGAATTTGTAAAATTGTAACTCCGACTCTTTGATTTGCGATAAGGGTTAGGCCACGCGCGCCCAACGACGTGTGTGAACAAAATTACCACGATTTCTAGTCCATCTACGTGTGGGCAGAAATCCAAAACAACACAACAACTCAAAGCCCTTTCAATCTATAACGCATAGGTTGAAAGGCATATAAACATCATGCTTTTTTATTTAACAAAGTCTCCATATCGACTAAGTTACAATTTAGGACACAATTGTAAGAAGGCTTAAGATACCTTACCATCGGCAACCAATACCACAACCCAAGTAATTGGATTGTGGATGACAGTCTTTAGTGGAATTTTGTGAGCAATCCATGATGGAGAGTACATAAAATTCGGCCTTATTAACTTGTTTTTGTTGTAACTCAAAAATGTTGGATATTTACCTTACTTTCAGATTGGACTACAAATGACTGCGATATTGTAAAATTTTAATTTAGTTTGTCGATGTTAGTTCTCAAGACCCGGCCATTGTCGGGTAAAAAATAGCACCTTGTTGAAATCACTACACCAAATTACATAATAGTTTTCAAATTTAAGCAAATTGGTAAGATGCCAATAATTTGACATATATAGCAAAGATATGAGATTAAAAATATCTACCGATATCTATTATTTCAACAATGTATACCAAAAATTAATGATACTTAAAACTGAATGTTATTTTTTTTTTGCCACAAACTCTAATTGTCTTTAAGCTTCTACTTTACTCTACAAGTAATGAATCATAGTTTCATATCAAAATACAAAATTCAAATTTTCTCAATTAGCCAGCTCATGGGGAGTAGGGGGTATATTAGAAGAAAATATAGTTTTTTTTTGTTTTTTTTACCACAGACTTCACAGATATAATATATCAAGTTTTCCTTCTTCTATCATACGTTTGAGTGCCATGTAGTTATCAGGCGCCGGTGGTGGACGCGCCAATCTTTTAATGGGATACTCTTTGCCATGGAATGTAAATGAACGATCCTGGAAAATATGACGCGTGTTTATTACGAACATTCATTCACAGAACATCGTTTGCATCTTGACACACTTGGTAAATTAATTAATGGACAATCACGGTTTAATTTCATACACGTTAAACAAAGGTACAAATGCTACAAACTACATAATGGGGGACAATTACAACGTTGGAATCTATCTACATACTTGAGATGTCACCAGCGAACATGTGAAGAGAGCCACAGTGTGTAGCTGTTACATGTATTCGCATTTGGTTGCGTAGATTGATGTGTGTGTGTGTGTTTGCTGACAAAAGTACACTTATGGGTTGTACACGCGAGTGTGCTTCTTTGTTAAGTGAAGGTGCACCGAAGCGTACACTTAATCATAAGACGACTGGTAGTACAGTCGCACATGGTTATAATGAACCCCCAGCGACCAGCATTTGCAATTTGTTACAAGCGTAGTAACCCAGCAAAAAATACATGTTCTCTTTTTGTGTTCGTATCTTTTTGTTCACTCTCTTTTTTTGCTCTTTTTTGTGCTCTTTATGTACTCTATTTCAAAAAATCCTAGATTGATGGAATTTTATTTATTTAGTAGGAATTCGCCACAATTGTTCGCCACTAATTGTTTACTGGGTTAAATCTGTTGACAAATTAAAGGCCGGAACACAATTGAGACGATTCGACGAAAGAGCGGAACAAATTCAAAATGTCAACCATCAGATCGATTCTCACGGTTGTATACAATCTTAAGGATTAAAAATGTAAATCTTTTAAAGATTTAATTATACCGATAAAAAAAATACTTAGCCCTAATAAGTAGCTCAAAAAAGTATAATTCCGATTCATAAGAATCTGAATCAGATATTGATCTCAATTAATTTTAATATTTTAATTTATTTTGTTTGTGTTTTTTTTTTTACAGAAAATCTGATTTTTGAATTTATTTTGTTTATTTTTTAAGAAAATGTGATTCTTTTTGTTTTTGATTGTTTTATTATATATTTATTTCATTTTTTCTATCATTAGAAACTATTATTATTTTAATTTTAACATCAATAAAATTATTAATTATCTAATAAAGATCTTTTTATTGTAAACTCTTTTTTAGTTAAAATGTTCTCTTTTTTTAAAGCGATAGTTCTCTTTTGAAAATTATCAATATGGAAACCCTAGCTTTTTTGTTTTTAATAAAGTAGGCAGTGCATCCACACTGCATGAATCGGTGGCAGCGTTGCCAGAATTGTTTCACCAAAAACCGCTAGATTTGCCCAAAAAAATAGCTAAAAAAAAGCAAAAAAATGCTAAAAAATAGCTAGAAAAAAAGCTAAATTGTTTGTATCAAAAATCACATTTTTGATTGAAATTTAACAAACTTAAAGGCTTTATTTCACTTACAATGCATATTATTTTCATTTTAATTCCACTTCTGTGAGACTGTAACAATATATAAGGCATATTAGCTCTGTTTGCGTATTCGATACATTTTGATTACTATCACAAATTTTTTACTGGAAGTCCTTCGTCTTGTGGGAGCTACCTTCCCAACACCTCTATTTTATTTACTTGTTATTTTAAAATATTAAATGATCTAAGCATGCTTTAGATTTGGTAAAAAAATGATTTGTCATTTTTTTAAATAAAATTTTAGTTTGGATTTGAAATTGTGAAAATTCAAAATACATTACTTTTATTTAAATTGTAGAAAATACCTATAGTTTACATTTCTCAGTAAAAACATTTTCCTTTTCTTCATGAGCTATCAAAGTGCTTTAAAAACGTGCTAACGCAAACTTAAATTTCCAAATTCAGACTCGACTTCAAGTAGAAATTATTGTATATATACGTTTTTAAAATAAAGTGTTGAAAAACATATTCTATTTTTGAACGCTATTTTGGTTTGTGGTTAAGATGCAAAAACTCCTCACATTTAAAGACTATTTCATTAATTCTTCCTTCTTTCATGAAAACATACCCATTTTTAAGTTGAATCACTTAATTATAAGGACAAAACGACTTTATCGTCTTTTGGACAAGGAAAACAGTTTATATAAAAGAAATTCACAAATGCTATTATAACCAAAATTCGCGTTCGTATTTTAAGGAGACGACAATATTCTACTATTTTAATTTAGTAATATCGTAATAACTTTAGAATATTATAATAACATAAAAAGGATAAATGAGTCAAATGATAATATTCCCAATAATTTGCTGACAGTTTATCTAACAAATTTGTATGGTAATAGTAGATTTCAAGTTTACGATAACTTTTATGTATATAATGAAAAAACTTTACAACAAGGTGTATTTGCTACAAAAATGCCCGCATAATGGCTGGACTCATTACTAATGTTTCACCTGAGCTTTGAAATATGTGGAAACCCTTATACTTGCAGCAAGGCTTAGATAAAAACGCCGATTTATCCATATTTCAATAGAAACATGTCGAAAGTAAAAAAAGCCAAAAATAGCTAAAAGGGTCATGAAAAAAAGCCAGAAAAAAAGCTAAAAGCTAAATGCATTTTTTTCCCGCTAAACGTCTTCAAAAAAAGCCAAATCTAGCGGGAAAAAAGCTAAATTGGCAACGCTGATCGGTGGCAATAACGTAAACGAGAAATCAAACTATTATGATCTTTCGTTTACGTTATTGCAACCAATTCATGCAGCATAGATGCATGAAAGGTAGTGCTTTTTTCCTTCACGCCAACAATGCTATACTCAAGATTATATATCACTTCTGAGCAATATTTCTATTAAAATAAGCAATTATATCAGCGCTATGTAGAAGCTGCTTTAAATCGAGACATGGCCCACGAAAATCAGCTCTGATTCGATTGTTTTGTAAGCAGTTGGTGCTGCCCCTCTCCCTTAAAATCCTGCTGAAATAGCGCTCCATTTTTTGCTGGGAATCAACAATAGTTCATATGTTTAGTCACTTAGAACTTAGATGGACACAATTTGTATGCTGTTAAAAAATTTGACTTTCTCTTTTTGTTTCAATTTTCGATTGTTTTAAACGCGATCACAAATATTGTTCGCTATAATCATCATTTGTATAGAAATTTCCAGAAAAATCGTTGCGACCTGAACTGATCATTCGTTATAGCTCTCTCTAATAGCTTTCTACTATTTTAAGTAAAAATATTTCGTATCCCTAAAATACGAATGTCATTTTGCCGTAGCATAGAAGACGCATTTCTCTGATACAAAGACTTTTTACTTGGCCAAACTTTTCAAAGATAGTGTTTTTTCCTTAGAGTTAAATGGATTGGTTTGCAATGGATATCTTTACACTGAAAAAAATATTGTCGTGAGGTCAAAGATTTCATGTCTTTAAAATACGAATGCAAATTTTGCTTAGCATAGAAGATGCATTTCTCTAACATAAAGTTTTTTCCTTGTCCAAAAGTCGATAAACTTTTCAATGAAGTCGGATTGTCCTTATAATTAAGTGATTTCACTTAAAAATGGGTGTCATAACATGAAAGAAAAAATTGTTGGGCTAAGGTCAACTTGACTTTAATAATTCCAAAAAAATCTTTAAATTTAATGAAATTGTCTTTGAATTTGTTGCCTTTTTGCATCTTGGAACCGGGCATGCTTTTTTTTCAGTGTATATAATGGAAAATTTCGTTGAAATGAGCTCAACTTGGCTTTAATTAATTCTTTCAAATTAATATCGATGAGTTTAGGTATTATGACTATAAAGCCACAAGTCTATTGGGTGTCTCTATAATGAAATTTTTTTTTAATTTGTTTGATATAGACCAACTTGTGTTTATTTTTTATTTTTATACCCAAAACGGTGATGGGGGTATAATAAGTTTATCATTCTATTGGTAACACATCGAAATATCGATTTCCGATACAGCCTTCAATAATTACAAATCGTGCTGAAATTTGGCACACTGAAGAAAAGCATACCCTGTTTAAAAGATTTTGTCTTTACACTAATGATTTTAGTATCGATTCCGAGTCAAAGAAGTGGATAATTGAAGTAAGGATACTTTTAAAACATAATTCTCTTTTAGAATTGAGTTTTGCGTGATTTCGATTCTAGAAAACAAATTTTAAATTAGTCGTTTTTTTTTCGTTTTGTTTCAAGTAAAAATCGTCTTTTAAATAAAGTGTTGAAAGACATGTCCTATTTTTGAACGCCTTTTTGCTTTGCATTAAATATGTAAAAGGACAACAAATTTAAAGACAATTTAATTAAATTTAAAGAAACAAACAAAATTTTCTTTCATGTTAAGATACTCGATTTTAATTCTTTTAAACTAGGCATACAACTTTATATCAGAGAAATCCATCTTCTATGCAAAGCCAAATTTGTATTTGTATTTTAAGGACATGAAATCTTTGGCCTCACGACAGTATTTTGTTCCAGTGCAAGCAGGTCAAGTAAGAAGACGGTCTGACTCGATCTAGATATCGATTATATTTTATTCATGCTGATGGATATTTAAGACTCAGCCCGACCGAACTTAAGGACGGGAAGTCATAGGATGGGAAGTCTATTAATTTTATGTTTGTAGGTTAGGTATGGTGGCAGCCCGATATTTCAGGCTCACTGAGACTATTTAGTGGGAGTCACCGTGGTGCAATGGTTAGCATGCCCGCCTTGCATACACAAAGTCGTGGGTTCGATTCCTGCTCCGACCGAACACCAAAAAGTTTTTCAGCGGTGGATTATCCCACCTCAGTAATGCTGGTGACATTTCTGAGGGTTTCAAAGCTTCTCTAAGTGGTTTCACTGCAATGTGGAACGCCGTTCGGACTCGGCTATAAAAAGGAGGTCCCTTGTCATTGAGCTTAACATGGAATCGGGCAGCACTCAGTGATAAGAGAGAAGTTCACCAATGTGGTATCACGAAATTTTCATTCGATTTTCTGTGATTGAAATGGTATCTAATCACACACTGAAAAAAAGCATTCACGGCTCCAAAGATTTTGTCTTTACACTAATGATTTTGGTATTGATTCCGAGCCAAAGAAGCAGAGAATTGAAGTGAGTGACGTCACAAGTCTCTTTTACTACAAGTGAAAGTTATTTTATGTTTCAACACTGACAAAAATATTGACCTAATATGGAAGATTATGCAACTTAAATTTTAGGACTCAAAATGCTAATGACAAAATTCTTTAAAGCAATGACATTTCAATTAAAAGAATGTTTATAATCCTTGCTTCAAAAATGTTTTTCATTAAATTTAGGACACAAATCTTGAAATTTTGCGTCTCTCTGCTAAAGTTGTCGATCTTTGAAGTAAGGCAAAATTTCCTTAAAATAAAGAAAAACATTTTTAATTTAAAGAAATCGTCTTAAACAAACTGACATATTTAATTTTTAAATTTAAGATAATAACGCTTCAAATATAGGCTAAGACTTATTTTAAGGATTTGCATCTTTGGGTTAAAGTTTTTTTTTTTTAGCATTAAGAAAACTGTTTTTACTTTGAAGTACCTGGCATAATTTGGATTTTGAAATTGGAATTTGTTTGTTCATAAATACCTTTATTAATACATCGCAAAAAGAAAATAGAAATTCGATGAATGAGATCTGTATCCAATTTTAATTTTATTGATTCTAGATTTAAAGCCAGGGAGGTCCGTAAAAATGTCTTTATTTTAAAGAAGCCACATCTTTGGCTCGGAATCAATACCAAAATCCTTAAGGGAAGGTCAAAGTTGGGATCCAAGTAAACTTTTTTTTGAGTGAAGTAAAAAACGATTTTTAAATAATCTGTTAAAACATTTCATTAATTTTGAAGATTTTTTCAGAAATATTAAAACCATTTTGACTTTAGTAAAACGAAATTTTCTTTCATTTTAGGATACCCAATTTTATGTCGAATCACTTAACTATAAAGACAAACTGACTTCATTGAAAAAGAGACTTTTGGACAAGGAAAAAAACTTTATTTCAGAGAAAAATGTCTTCTATGCTAAACAAAATTTGCATTCGTATTTTAAGCACATGAAATATTTTGCCTCACGACTACATTTTTTTCAGTGCACAAATACTATTGAATATGTGATAGAAATTGTAAATACTAGAAAAAATTTATAAATTTAACCAAATTATGAAAATGGACCAAAATTGGCCAAATTCCGTTTGGTCCAATCATCGGAACAAATTTAAAAATTAGAATCTTTGTTTGGTCCGATCGGACCAAAACGGCAATGCTGACCACAACCCAAGTAATTCTATTGTGGATGACTATCTTTAGTAGATTTTTATACGCAATCTATTGTGTAGGGTTCATAAGATTCGGCCATGTTTATTTGGATTAATCTGATCTTCTTCCGATGCATCACACCAATGTTGCTATTTGGGTAATATAGAAGACACATTTCTCTGTACAATTTTTTTTTTTACTTTAACAAAAGTTAATGAACATTTCACTGAAGGCGTTTTGTCCACGAAGTTTGCCGATTTGACTTTAAAATTAGTATTTTTGCATAAAAAGAAACTCTTAATACGTTTATTAAGAATTTTGAAGAAAAATGATAAACAAATCCATAAATGTATCCTTAGTAAAATTACCCCACATTATTAGTTCGTAATAAATACCAAAGCTAGAAGCTGTTTTCAGTGGATGTAGCAGGTTTTCATGAGTACTAGTCGTAGTGAAGGTAAAATAATAATTTAAAAATAATTGCTTAAAAATTTTTAACTGAGTGCACTGCAAAATGCAAAATTTTGGTATTAATTCCGAGCCAAAAAAGCGGATATTTGAAGCAAAGAAAAATGTAGCACACTATTGTCTTTCAAAATTAAGTTTTGCGTACTTGATTATCGGAAACAAAGTTTGATTTATTCGTTTTTTCAGCATTTTTTCACGTGCTATCATAATCCTTTACAGTCATGTTAAGGACAACTTTAAAAAGTTGTCCTTAACATGACTGTAAAGGACTCGAAAATTGGACTCGACTACAAGTAGAAATTATGCTTTGTTTCAAGTCAAAAAAAGCCTTTAAAATAAAGTGTTGAAAAAAATCTCATATTTTTAAATGCTTTTTGCTTTATAGTCAAGATTCAAAAAATCGTGAAATTCAAAGACAATTTCATTATTTTGAAGAATTCTTCAGAATTCGAGACAAATTACTAAGGTCAACAAACAAAATTTTCTTTCTTTTTAGGATACCCATTTTTAAGTCGAATTCCTTAAGTATAAGGACAAAACGACTTTAGTGGAAAGTTTATCGACTTTTGGCCAAGGAAAACACTTGATATCAGAGAAATGAATCTTGTATTCTAAGCTAATTTCGGATTCGTATTTTAAGGACATGAAATCTTTGGCCTCCCGTCAATATTTTTTTTCAGTGTGATCTCCAATATCCAGAGATAGAATGTGATCACCTCAAACATGTTTCAAGAGCATTACATTATTTTTAGACGGGGAATATGTAACATGCTTATCGCATCCCAGCAAAAAAAGCGTCGCAAAAAAGTGATGAAAATGTTCTTTTTGGATCCGGAAGTGGTGCAAAATTGACGCAGAAGCGATGAATTTAACATGGGCTTGTCATATTTAGGAAGGAAGTTTTCCATTTCAACAGCCGTTGCACTGAATTTTCATCATTTCTTTAGGTGTGATCCGAATTCAATGTTCTGGATGTAAATTCTGCAATATTTAAATGACAAAATTTAAATGATTTGTACCATTTTATGAATTCTTACTCAGTTTTTAACCTCTTTGTAACAAAAAACAAGTAGAAAGTCGGGCGGGGCCGACTATATCATACCCTAAACCACCATTACAGAATTAGTAATCATAAGCATTTGTGGGGTAACATATAGGTCTGGGAAATAAACCGCAGTTGCATATTTAAGAAAATTAAGGGGTACATGTCTATGGGTGCTTTGTGCCAATCTGACTATAGCTCATAGTCAATGTTGCCAGTGAAAATGTTCGGTTTACCCTACAAGGACAAAAAAAGTTCCCTACTTTCCCATACATTTAAAAAATTTTACAAAACAAAAATGGTTCTAAGTACTTTATTATCTTAAAACATGAATATGCAACGTATGTTATATAACCTAGAATATAAATTTGTATTACCGCCACGGTTGCCACAGTTGGTAGAATTCTACCCAAATTAGTAATCTTTTTTGTAAAATCTCTATAAAAATAAAATTTTGGAAAAAGTTTCTATAAACAAATTTTTGTAAGAAATTTTTCTATAGAAATAAAATTTTGACAATAAATTCTATAGAAATAAAATTTTGAGAAAAAAATCCACAGAAATAAAATTTTGAGAAAAAATTCCACAGAAATAAAATTTTGAGAAAATTTTTTATAGAAATAATATTTTGAAAAAAATTTCTATAGAAATACAATTTTGACAAAATGTTCTATAGAAATAAAATGTTGACAAAATTGTCTACAGGAATAAAGTTTACCACACATTGTTAAAGATCAAGCCTTGCCGGCTTCTAATTTCCTGCTCTAGAGCCACCAAAATGTAAAAATTATTACAAATTGTGTTGAGTGAAAATGTCCTACATTGTGGCCCTACGTCCCTACAAGACGCTAAATATTAGAAAAACCCTACATATAGGGAATTTCCCCTACTTCTAGCAACACTGGCTGTGTTGATATTGCGTCTACGGAGCTAGTATGCCACTAATAGTGAGCCCATTATTAAAAAAGAGAAAATCGTTAAATTAGTGTGGGTAATAAATACAAATTTGTAAAAATCGAACAATATTCTTATGTAAGAGCTACAAGTGCGTATAAGTACGATCGGCTAGTACATCAAAATTTGAAATTTGAGTAACATTGGTTAATAAATAAGAGTGCTATGGCCAAATTTGGGAAAATCGAGCGATGCATATATATGGAAGCTATATCTAAATCTGAATCAATTTGCATAATATTTTGCGGGTTTGGTTAATACCACAAAAGGTTACCTTGTGCAAGATTTGAGTAAGATCAGTTACGAAATGAGGCCTGTATGGTAAAACATAAGGTTATAAGGGCGAATTTTTCAAAATCGGGCGATACATATATGGAAGCTATATCTAAATTTGAACCGATTTCGATGAAATTTTGCACATATAGTTAGTACTATAGAGGACTGGATCTAGCCAACTTTTAGTAAGATCGGTTAATAAATAAGGGTTCTATGGCCAAATTTGAGAAAATCGGGCTATACATATATATGGGAGCTATATCTAAATCTGAACCGATTTCGATGATTTTTTGCACAAATAGTTAGTGCTATAGAAGACGACATTTAGCCAAATTTGGGTAAGATCGGTGGATAAATAAGGGTTTTATGGCCAAATTTAGAAAAATCGGGCGTTGATATATATATGGGAGCTATAGCTAAATCTGAACCGATTTCGATGATTTTTTGCACATATAGTTAGTGCTATAGAATATTATATTTAGCCAACTTTGAGTAAGATCGGTTGATAAATAAAGGTTTTGTGGCCAAATTTGGGAAAATCGGGCGATACATATATATGAGAGCTATATCTAAATCTGAACCGATTTGGATGAAATTTTGCATACTTGAAGGGCGATGGAAAAGATTACCTTTTGCCAAATTTGGTGAGGATCCGTTTGAAAAAACGCGCAACGTGACCCCATTTGTCGAAATCGGGCGATACATATATATGGGAGCTATATCTAAATTTGATCCGATTTCTTCCAAATTCAATAGCGTTCGTCCTTGTGCCCAAAATACTCCCTGTAGCTAATTTCATCAAAATCGGTTAATAATTGCGACCGGAATCCTGTGAACAACAAATACATGGACAGACGGACGGACGGACACCAAGCGCTAGATCGACTCAGGAGGTGATTCTGAGTCGATCGGTATATATTTTATGGGGTCTAAAATCAATATTTCTGGTAGGCACATTTTTTGGCCGATCAAACTTATTATACCCTGACCACTATATGGTTTAGGGTATAAAAAGTTAAAATCACCCATTAAAAGTATGAAAAAACCAAGTTATAAAATATTGAATTAAAAGAACTTCGTGGGTAGTTAAAATAAAGAACATCATTGGGAGTGCATCTTCTGGAAGTGCTTTTAAAGTTGTGCCTTTGGAAGAACTTCCAAATTTTTTTGTTGGGATATTATATATCTGATTTCAGTAAGCCTGTTTTGGCGAAAAACATATATTTTTCCGACAAAAACGTTCTACATTTCCCGCCCAAAAACAGGATTGTGGTTAGTTATTTGGTTACGAGAGATTTGCTTTGCTTCTTAATTTTTTTAATTCCATCACACACACACGCACACACCAATAAACATTTCTATACAGAGACAACATTAAGGAAGAAGATAGATATGTATGTGATTGATTAAAGATCTCAAATTCCCTTTTCTCTAATACTATGGTGCATTAGGAATTGAGTATGTGTAAACTCTTTGTTAATGGTACCTTAGATGTGCAGAAACAGCATTCAAATTCCACGGGTACATCCTGATCATAGTTATCCAAGCGTTGATTTTGTAAATTCTCTAGCGCCACCTGACGGCGAAGTTCGGCCACTTCCTATAAAATGTGTGTGGGAAGGTTGCATGTAATAAATCAATCACCATTCACAAACTCTTCAAATTAAATATGTGTAATTATTCAATTCAATACAATTTTATTATAAATATACAAATGCATTATCAAAACAAAAGATAATATAGGAGAAAACAAATATCTGAATCCATAAAATATCGTGTCAAGTAGTAAGGACATTAATTACTTTATCTTAGAAATAAACAATAATAGAGACATACGTACAAACATAAATCTGGAATATGCAAGAATATTGTATCAAAACAAACGAAAACATTTGCAAAATTCTGCTGTAGAAATCAAGGCCAGACCAAACATATACATACTCGTACATACATGAGTGAAACAAATCGAAGGACCAAACTAAAACCAAAAACAATACACAGGCCTATAAACATAAGTTGCAGAACAAGAATAAATCACACAAACATTAATGCATATGCATTGGTATAGGCAAAACAAAAAGAGAGAGAGAGATAAAAACAGAAGATCATAACAACTATGCTTATTTTGTATATGTGTTGATGTTGGTATGTAGAGTATTTTTTATGTGATCGTTTTTTATAAATAAAACATATACTAGTGATAATAGGTGTGCATTTAATTAAGTAAAAAAACACTATGTGTACCTCAAAACAAAGATATAAATTAAAGTTTCCCATACCACTGTATGGTACCAGACAGTACTTGCGATCGAAGATGATGATAAAAACAGCGAACATTATTGGTAAACACGTTCGTTTTGCGAGAATATACATAACTTATACATACGCTACGGGAAATTGCCCTTCAGTGTGTGGGACTTGTCTCAAACCGGTCGTATCACTTGTCCTTTATAACCAGTACAGGTCCTTTAATTGGTTATGTGACCGGTGAAATTAACATGGAATTGCATAGGAAGGGTAAATTGACCCCCGCATAGATACCTACTAACCAATCCATTGACCGGTTGCTTTCAATTCATCAATTAACCAGTTCAAATAGACATGCTAGAGAGACAGTTCTTCCCAACTAGCCAATAGTCTATGGTTACACTCAAGAAAAAGTGAACTCTCTATTTCACTAAAGCCAATTTAACATTATTTTAGTTCATGGAATTATTATGTTTGGAGAAAGTTTCCTTTACTCTAATATTTTTTTTGCGTACGTTAGTTAAATTAGCTAAAACCGAGGGAAAAATTATACTCAAAGGAAGCATAAAGATTAACTAAATTCGTATCTCCCACAAAATAGTTCAGAATTTCTTAAAATGTGTACATTTTGCCAATAATGCACCCATCTTGAACTTCGTATGGCACTAAAGACATTCTTGCAATTTTGAACTCCAATTTTTTCCTTCAAACTTTAAAATTTTCTTTAATAGTTGTTGTTGTTTTTTTGATTTCAGCTTAAAACCATGCATTGACTAAACTACAAGTGTAGCTTAACCAACAGAGGAAAAGAATGTTTGTCAAATTTATTTGGGCAAAGCCCTATAGACTGCAAGATGGTTGGATGGACGCACGTTTCGGAATTACCACATTCCTCATCAATAATAAGTGAAAAATCTTAATTATGTCTAATAAATTTTCTTGAATTTGTCGAAAAATATTTACTTATTTTAATGACATCGGCGTGATACCAGCGTTTGTAATACTGTTTAGATAAAATTTTCTAAAATTAACCGAAAGTTTTCTTAATGGTTGGTTCACTTTTTTTTCAGCGCAGATGCATCGCTTTAGAAGATTTGCCTTGGAAATTCTTTTGAACGAAGAAATTAAAAAAAAGTATATACGGATGTAAGTTCGGCCAGACCGAATCTTATGTACCCTCCACCATGGATTGCGTATAAACTTCTATGAAAGACTGTCATCCACAATCGAATTACTTGGGTTGTGGTAATACTTACCGATGGTAAGGTATCTTAAAACTTCTTAACATCGTCTTCTAAATTGTAAGTTAGTCCATAAGTAAGTAAGTGTACAAATAATTACGCACCGATATGAACTTTTGCGCGGTAATTAGAGAGCCAGAATTGAAAAATGAGGGTGGCTTTATATGGGGGCTATATACAATTATGAACCGATATGGACCAATTTTTGTGTGATTGGGCATGGATTTATCTGAGGGATATATATAACTATAGACCGATATGGACCTAGGTAGGTAACAACCATGCGGCCATATACAAAATTCAAGTGAATCGGATGAATGTTGCTGCTCCAAGAGGCTTCAAAACCAAATCTGGTGATCAGTTTATATGGGTGCTATATATAATTATGAATCGGTATGGACCAATTTTCGCATGGTTGTTAGAGACTATATACTAACACCACGTACCATGTTTCAACCCGATCGGATGAAATTTGCTCCTCCAAGAGGCTCCAGAGGTCAAATCTGGGGATCAGTTTATATGGGTGCTATATATAACTATGGACCGATATGGACCAATTTTTGCAAAAAATAATTCTTTCCTCCCAAACGAAATTTTAGACAAACAAAGTTCGTTTCTCATTTGCTTTTCGTTGAAAGGAAGTGTGTTTGGAAGAAAAGTATATACTTTTTGTGATAAACGTTTATTCTTTTCCTAACTCAAAAAAAAAAAAATCTGGCTAATTGCATTTTCTCTCACATCTTTCTCACTTCCACGAAGTTTTTTAGTTATTAGCACCTTTTTCTTTAATACAAACAATGTAGAAGAAATTATACGATTTTTTAAAATTTTTTTTACCTTTCGCCTGGACGGAGTATCGAAACGCGGACCAAGCAATTTGTAAGCCAACACACTATCCACTGAGCTACGTAGCCGTTATTGTCATCAATAGACAATTACCCATATAAGTTATATTTATATAGCATAGCTTGCGGCGCCCACGAGCCGATTAAACAAACTTTATTTAAGAGAAACATACATTTATTTGGGCACCGTGGAGCAGTGGTTGCTACGTCCGACTTGCATGCCAAGGTTCGTGGGTTCGATCCCTGCTTCGACCAAATTATTTTTTACATATATTCCAGATATGGTCGGAAGATTCCGAAAAATGTTCAACATTACATTCTACTATATTAAATTTTTACTATGAACTGTAAACTGTGTCTTATTAAAAACCTAAAGTTAGAAAAGAACAGTGTTTGATATAAACGAAATGGACTGTATTGTTGGTTCAAAAATAACTTTTTTTATTAAAAAAATAACCATTTTGTAACAAACGATTTTTTTTTTTATAAAAGTGTATACTTTTCGAAGAAATTCAAAAAACTCTAACAAACGAAAAACGTTTTCGGTACACGTTTTTTTTCTTTGCGTGTACCAAATATCAACCGGATCGGATGAATTTTGCTCCTCCAAGAGGCTCTGGAGGTCAAATCTGGGGATCGGTTTATATGGGGGCTATACGTAAAAGTGGTCCGATATGACCCATTTGCAATACAATCTGACCTGCATCAGTAACAACTACTTATGCCAAGTTTCAAGTCGTTCGGAAGTTAGCGTGATTACAACAGATGAACGGACGGACGGAAATACTTAGATCGACTCAGAATTTCACCACGACCCAGAATATATATACTTTATGGGGTCTTAGAGCAATATTTCGATGTGTTACAAACGGAAGAACAAAGTTAATATACCCCCTTCCTATGGTGGAGGATATAAAAATAACGGGATATCTCAAAAACTGTTGCATAAAAAACCTTCATTTTCAAATTTAGCAGATCAAAATACATAAAAGTCAAATCTCATCAGGTGTACATTTTCATTGTAAACTAGTGTTTTTTTGTTATCTAACTTACAATTCGGGCAAAAAAAAAATTTCTGGTTGTAACTTAAAAGATACAGTGCGAATTTAAGGGTTAAGGTTACAAATATTACAATAATATATTTTTTATCATATTTCAAAAGAGGTTTCTCTTTAGAGTGATTCGTATGCTCAAAATGTACCAGGTTCTTAAGAGGTTATCAAGGTTGGTTCATGAGGACTAGTCCGCTAAACTATGCCAGGACGTGTCCTTTGGAATGATTCCAAGTAGTGCCCTAAAGTATAAATTTACCCCATCAATGGCAAACCCATATTAAAGTGACCGGTATCTTCCATATGTTTTCACCAGAACTGGGACTGGGACAGTCCTGGGGTTGATCCATTTCCCGTAGAGTATAAATACATCTTCTATCTATGATGAGTGTTCAAGGCTCTATTATACAAAATACGTTCTCGAACGTACTTTGACTTAGTGGGTCAGGAATTTTAGCATTTTGTTGCTATACCGATGACTGAATTATGTTCAAAATTAAAGTAAATTTGCCAAATTTAATGCTTCAGATATTTTTGCTTTTCTATTTTTTTTTTTTCGAATACTTAAGAATAAAATGAGGAAAAACAAGTATATACGGCCTTAAGTTCGACCGGCCGAATCTTAAATACCCACCACCATGAATCAAATATGATAGTTACTTTTGAAAACTCTTCGCCATAGCGGGTCACTTGATAATATATAGAATTTCAGGTGGATTTTATGACAAAGCAAACATTTTCAACAAAACATGGACCGATTTACACACTATTCGGCATACCTATTTGTGGACATAAAAATATATTTTGAGCTACAGGTGAATCGGATAAAATTTAGGGTGTCGAAACGCTCAAGAAGGCAAATCGGAAGATCGGTCTATATGGGGGCTATAACATAGCTTTCGCACCATATCTAAAAGACCTATTTACGGACCCAATCTTGAAATCAATTACGAAATTAATTGATCCTATTTATTTTAATTGAAATCTCTTCAATCACAGAAATGATAGCATCAATTAATTGAATGTCAATAAAAAATTAATTGATACTTAATTTTTGTGGTTGATTTTTGTTTAAATTAAAAAATTTGTTGAATCAATTAAATTTTTAATTGAATATTTTTTTTTAACTCAATTAAGACTTTAATTGGAAAAATTTTGGTGAATTTTTTTTTTGCTGTCTGTCTGATTGAAGAATAGGCCTATTTGTGATGCTATCATTATTGTTGTATATTGTTATGGAAAATATAAAAAATGTAGTCTTAACTGGAAGGGAGGCAAATGTTTCAGATTTCCACATCCTTAATAGTTCCCCTTATTTGACGAACAACTTATTCCAATTATAATATTGGAAAAGATCATCTTCTTTCATTCAGTTCAACCTTCAAATAGTCCAATAAGCGCGTATGAATATGCGCCCCATAAATATGAACCCCAAAACTTAAATCAAATAAGACCCTACACAGAAAAAAATTTCACAAAAAATTTTCCAATTAATTGAGTTTAACAAATATTGAGTTTTAACAAATATTCTTTTAAAAATTTAATTGATTCAACAAATTTTTTAATTGAAACAAAAATCGACCACACAAATTAATAGTATCAATTACTTTTTTTAATTGACTGTCAATTAATTTTTTAATTGATATTATCATTTCTGTGATTGAAGACATTTCAATTAAAAAATTAATTGGATCAATTAATTTCGTGATTGAATCAGAAATAAATTTTGTGTGTGTAGGATATATATATATATATATATATATATATATATATATATATATATATATATATATATATATATATATATATATATATATATATATATATATATATATATATATATATATATATATATATATATATATATATATATATATATATATATATATATATATATATATATATATATATATATATATATATATATATATATATGGAAAACAACAAGACTCAATTTCTATGTTTTTTGGGTAGTATGTTCATTTTTTTGTTCGCATCACAAAAATAATCCCCAATATTTTAATGAAAATTTACTCAGTTTACTGTTTAAAATTGTGTGTCGTTTTCCTCCTGGGCTTAATTTCCCCAATCTCTGGGATTTGAAAGAAAGATTTCTTTGAAGACTTTGGCCTGTGGACAGAATCCAAAGTTGGTCATTGTGGTTGCACAGTCCCGTTCATTCTATCAATTTATCTGTACGAAATATCTATTTTTGTCAAAAATCCTATAGTGTGGTTAAACTCTAAGAATTGTCGGTGATAAGTAAAAAATCGATAAATGTGCAATCGATCACATTAATAAGCTGCAATATCGATTATGTCGTCGAACATAAATTATAGTGTGGCCAAAATATGGAATATGTCTCGAAAAAATGGACACGGGCATAATCATACGCACAGGCCGACCTTCGGCCTGTTTTTAATTTTTTGTTTTATGGACAGGGTCTAATGTAAGGCTAATTCGAACGCAAGATTTGGGGTTCATTTTCCTGGGCCCGATTCATACCTCTTTGGAGCATCACAATTAGCCCCAAAACCTAAATAAAGTAGGACCTCAAAAACTTACGACGACAATTCATTATGTTTTTTTGGGGAGTAACTTCATTTTATTTTACGGGTCTATGAAAATAAACCCTAATATTTCAAATGAAAATGGATATCAATTTCCGTTTAGGGATTATGCTTCGTTTTCAATTGGGTCTATTTTCGCATTCTGGGTTTTGACATTGGTGGGAATTAGCATTTTGTCGCATCACATTTGCAGTTTGCGTGACCGGTCTTCGGTCGGAGTTTAAACCTGTCTCCTATGGACAGAATCCAAAATGGAGCCAATGGGGCAATTCCCAAGAGATTCCATCAGATTCATTTTCATCAGTTAGGGCTCATTTCTTTTAAATCGAAAGTGAAAATGAGCCCTAATTTTATTTTGGGGTCGATTTTCATGCTTCAGTAATTTTTTTGGGGTTCATTTTCATGGGGCTTATAATCGTAATGAAACGTCGCCCTCCTTCGTGGCCCTGTTTCATTAGGGTTTTGGGGCTCATTTTCCCGCAGCACATTGTCACACCGTCTTCAAGCACCATTACAAACATGATTCCCAACATTTCAATGAAAATTAACCCCCCAGGTTTTGATATAGCTCCCATTTAAACCGATCGCCCGATTTTAGTTTTTGGGCTTCTACACCCTCAAAAAAAATCGCTTCTTTAACATATGTTCCAAACATATTTTGCAGGAAGCACATATATTATTGGATACTGCCGAAATATTAATATGTTTGTTTTATGTGGACATATTATATGTTTGGAAGCATTTTGAGCCCAAAAATATTATATGCTTGGAAGAATTTTCCCCAAAGAAGATTGTGATCATTCCCTCACATAATTTTCACTTCCACGAAATTTTTAGTTCTTGGCACCTTTTTCTGTAATACAAATAATGTTGAAGAAATTATTCAATTTTATAATTTTTTTTTTTTTAATTTTACCTTTCGCCTGGGCGGAGAATCGAACCGAGGCCCATACAGTTTGTAAGCCAACACACTATCCACTGGGCTACGTAGTAGTTATAGTCACCAGGAGACAATTATCGTTACAAGTTACATTTATATAGCATACTTTGCAGCGCCCACGAGCCCATGCAAACATAACATTATTTAAAAGAAACATACATTTGTTGGCCACGTGGAGCAGTGGTTAGCATGCATGCCTTGCTAGCAAAGGGTCGTGGGTTCAATTCCTGCTCCGACCGAACCAATTTTTTTTTGCAATTTAGACATTTATACTATATTAAATTTTTATAATGAAACTTCGAAATGTGGGTTATTAAAAATTTACAGTCCCCACATACATAAAATTCTCCTCTCAAGGCGAAAACACATGCTGTTTTTTTTTCAAATCTCTATGCTCTTGGTTCCGAATGTCTATTCTCTTTACTCCGAATACTCATTCTAATATTCAAATTAAATAATATTTAGACTTAAGCATATAAAATTTTTGGCCTTATCATAAAGCAGTTTTCCGAAACAACATACAACCATTTCACAGAAATTGTAAACATATATATGTTTGCTCGAAATTTGTAAATTTATATATGTTTACATTCACACATATTATTTTTATGAAACATTCATACCCCAAGCATAATATATTTTAACATATTAACATATGTGTCCCAAACATTTAGTGTTAGTTTAGGAACATTACATGTTGGCACTTAAATATATTGTGTTTAAAAATTGTGCCCGAAACTGCTTGGGAGAATATCTGTCATCAAATACCCCTGAAATTTCAAAGGAAACTTTAGTATTTGATTTATGGTGGTGGGTATTTAAGATTCGGCCCGGCCGAACATACTGCTGTATATACTTGTTTTCATTATGCTTTATTTTCAAATCGAAAATTCGACTTTATGAAATTTTGAAAAAGTCAATAAATGGCTCTCTGAGAGGATATTTAGTGTGAGACTCTCTCAAATGCTTAGATATAGGAAAAAGTGTTAAATCAACTTTGTCAACCATTTAAAATTTGAAACAGAAAATAAATGCGAATTAAGGAATTCTTAGGCAATGAAATAAAAATTAAATGTGTGAGTTATGCATTTGGTATTTAATCTCTTTTTAGAAAATAGGAAAAAATTGGAGCAATCAATATTAAAATATGTTCAGACTATCATAGGAAAAAAAATAAAAATTGGGTTTATTAAAGTGGAAGAAAGTATTTCGAAATAAAATATCTGATCTGTTCTGTAGAAGAAGGAAAATAAAGCGCTGTTTATTATTTTACTATTATTATTATTTTTTTTTTTCATGTCTTAAATAAATAAATTTGTAAAAGAAAATCTCATTCCATAAAACTTGAAAAATGTATAAACTGATGTCCAATGATTATTTATTTTTGTCTCTTTAGCATAACCGGTGCCAATGATAAAAATATGTTTTTGTTTGTTAACATTTCATTGGAATTTAAATTAAACAATGTATTTCCTTATAGCTTTATAATATTTTTATAATTTTTTAAATTTTTTTATTAAGAACAGCCTCTAAGTATTCGTTCATGACATTATATAAAATTAAATGAATGAAATTAAATTGGAATTGAATTGAATTAAGGAAAATACATAATTCGTATTTCAAAAAAAAAGTATTATTAATTAATTTTAAGGTATTTTATTATACCTCCTTACTCCGTCCCCGTAGAATCTATAATTTAAAAGGGTGTGTGTTTAAATTTGACAACAAATTCGTTATACAAGAGTTAAATACATTTGATATGAATATGAAAACATTATTGATTGCCTATACATATAGAAATATACATAATATGTAATCAAATTAAGCGTTATTTTTTTTAACAAAAATAAAACTAAAAATAGAGAGTAATTTCTACATGATAGAGTGAGAGTGAAAGAGAGAGATATAGATAGGTAGACAGAGAGATTTATGAATAATAAAAAATGATTTGATTACCAACAAACTAATGTGGAAAAAACAAAACAAACCAAAAACCTTACGGCAACGGAAACGGAAATCTAAACCCAAATGATTGTTTTTTCTTTTGTTAACAATAATACTATGCTTTACGTGGTATGTTATGTAGTTGTAGTTGTAGCTGTTGATGTTGTCTCTTTGTTATACTTTTTTAACCAAAACATTAAAGAAAATTACAACGATTATGTGTGTTCTATATAAATGTGAAAATAAACAACAAACAAAAAAATAAAAACAAAATATCGTCTTATTGAGTTCAATTAAGGAACTCTTTTTGGCAAATATATAACTCTAAATAGAATGTTTTGTGTAGACGTGTATGTGTGTGTGTGTGTGTTGAAATATGTGATAATTGTGTTATTGTGAATTATTACAATGTTGCACGGTGCATAGATAGAAGAAGAATACACACAAAAATATTTGGTTTCCCAGCTATGGATATGGTTTCCCATCGATTTCGATTTTTAAGTGTCCCTAGAGTTGATATTTATAATTATTTGCATCTATTTTTAATTATTGTGTTTACCATCGGAAGGCAGTATCATAGAAGGAAGTTGTGTTATTTCGCAAAAAGTCATCATTGTATGGAGACTTCATTGGAGTAGAAAAAAGCTTCCGGTATATTGTTGCTCAATTACATTGTAGGGTTGCCATCAAACCGAATTTTGTTCACAACATAATGTTATTGAATGAAATTACTTTAATATTTTTTGTTTAGTTTTTATACCCTACTGTGCTACAGGGTATAATAAGTTTGTGTATTTGTATGAAAAGCCAAAAGGGAAGGAAGTCTGAGACTCATCGTTTAGTATACCGATAGTGTTTGAAAGAAATTCTGACGACAATGTCCATCTGCGGCTTTAAACCTAGGATCAATAAAATTAATATTAGGACACAGATCTCATTTATGGAATTTTCATTATGTTTTTGCGATATATTAATAAAGTTATTCACGTACAAACAAATGTTAGTTTAAAAATCCAAATATTAACAGATACTTCAATGTAAAAACTGATTTCTTAATTAAAAAAAAAAAAAAACGGCCGTAAGTTCGGCCAGGCCGAAGCTTATGTACCCTCCATCATGGATTGCGTAGAAACTTCTTCTAAACACTGCCATCCACAATCGAATTACTTAAATTGCGGTAACGCTTGCCGATGGCAAGGTATCTTCAAACCTCCTAACACAATCTTCTAAATTGTATGTAAGTCCATACGTGGTATATATTACATCAAAAAAAGATCGATCCAATTCATATATAATTCAGTTTGACACAGTAGACATAAAATTTTGTCAAAATTTTCTACAGAAATAAAATTTTAACAAAATTTTCTATAGAAAAAAAAATGTTCACAAAATTTTCTATAGAAATAAAAATTTTGACAAAATATTCTATAGAAAGAAAATTTTGACAAAAATTTCTACAGAAATAAAATTTTAACAAAATTTTCTATAGAAATAAGCTTTTGACAAAATTTTCTATAGAAATAAAATCTTGGTAGATTATTTGTGGCTCGAGTGGCAACCATGATTATGAACCGAATAAAATTTGAACAAAATTTTCTATAGAAATAAAATTTTGACAAAATTTTCTATAGAAATAAAATTTTGAAAATGATGAAAATTTTATTACGAACCGAATAAAATTTTAACAAAATTTTCTCTAGAAATAAAATTTTGACAAAATTTTCTATAGAAATAAAATTTTGACAAAATTTTCTATAGAAATAAAATTTTGGTAGATTATTTTTGGCTCTAGTGGCAACCATGATTATGAACCGATATGGACCAATTTTTGTGTGATTGGACCAATTTTGGTATGGTTGTTAGCGACCATATACTAACACCACGTTCCTAATTTGAACCGGATCGGATTAATTTTGCTCCTCCAAGAGGCTCCGGAGGTCAAATCTGGAGAACGTTTTATATGGGGGCTATATATAATTATGGACCGATATGGACCAATTCTGGCACGGTTGTTAAAGATCATATACTAACACCATGTTCCAAATTACAACCGGCTTGGATGAAATTTGCTTCTCTTGGAGACTTCGCAAGCCAAATCTGGGGATCGGTTTATATGGGGGCTATATATAATTATGAACCGATGTGGACCAATTTTTGCATGGTTGTTAGAGACCATATACCAACATCATGTACCAAATTTCAGCCGGATCGGATGAAATTTTCTTCTCTTTGAGGCTCCGCAAGCCAAATCTGGGGATCGGTTTATATGGGGGCTATATATAATTATGGACCGATGTGGACCAATTTTTGCATGGTTGTTAGAGACCATATGCCAACACCATGTACCAAATTTCAGCCAGATCGGATGAAATTTGCTTCTGTTTTAGGCTCCGCAAGCCAAATCTGGGGATCGGTTTATATGGGGGCTATATATAATTATGGACCGATGTGGACCAATTTTTGCATGGTTGTTAGAGACCATATACCAACACCATGTACCAAATTTCAGCCGGATCGGATGAAATATGCTTCTGTTAGAGGCTCCACAAGCCAAATCTGAGGGTCCCTTTATATGGGGGCTATACGTAAAAGTGGACCGATATGGCCCACTTGCAATACCATCCGACCTACATCGATAACAACTACTTGTGCCAAGTTTCAAGTCGATAGCTTGTTTCGTTCGGAACTTAGCGTGATTTCAACAGACGGACGGACGGACGGACATGCTTAGATCGACTCAGAATTTCACCACGACCCAGAATGTATATACTTTATGTATATACTTTATGGGGTCTTAGAGCAATATTTCGATGTGTTACAAACGGAATGACAAAGTTAATATACCCCCATCCTATGATGGAGGGTATAAAAAACTTTGAATAAAAGATACAAAATCCTCAAAACAAGCCTTAGCGTATATTTTAAGCGTTTTTATCTTAAATATAAACACCGAAAAAAAAGTAAACTGTTTTATAGGAAGAATAAGCTAACTCGTACGAAAACTGAACTAAATTTTACTTCACATTTTGTGATTTCCCCAAAGCGTTGTTAAAACCGGGAAAATTTAATGCCCTGTTGTACTTTTTAACTGCAGTTCACGAAATTATACCCTCTTATAGAAGAAGAAATGAACTACAATATAAGAAGAAAATCATTAGCGCCAAATCATGACCATTTTAACCATACAGTAGTTCATTCTTACTATTTTTGGGAATCGTACGAAAATTTTCATTTGCTTTAGTTCATATTGAACTTATGTGTACGGTCATCGAACTTTATACTAACGTTTAGTTCATAAAATATTTGAGACATACTTAAAAAAACGAAAATTTTCTTTGGTCTGTGGAAAATTTCGCAAAAAATAATAAAATCTAACTACTAACAAATATTTTTTTACAACAAAAATAAGTTAAATTTAGCGTTAGTCTAACTACGGAAATTGTTTTCTGTGAAAAATCAATATTTCAGTTAATTTAAGGACGATGTCAAAAATGTGTTTGTTTACTTTTAGGAAAATTTGCCTTAGTTCAAAGCAGGTAATCGGAGCGGAGCGGAGCAAACCCTTTTTTGGCCGGAACGGAGCGGGAGCGATATTTTTAAAAACCGGAGCGGAGCGGTTTTTCTTTTGGAATTCATATGACCACGGGGACCAAAGATTCACTCAGATTGTGCATTGAGAGTACATTTAATATTATAGCAAAGTTTGTCAAAATCGGTTTAGATTGAGACAAATCCCCAATATATATTCTTCCATAAGGCCAAAATACTCACATTTTAAAATCTCCTCTGCTAAGATCAAATTTTCCCTTGCTTCTAATACATATCTATCTACCGATAAAGTATAATTGCACATCTAACCTATAATCACCATTTTCAGCACACATATTTATGGTCCTAAAATACCTCTAGATTTCTAATTTCAGTCTAATTGGATAAAACTTCGGTTTCTATTAGCCCAAGACCCAAATCGGGACGTCGGTTTATATGGGGACTATATCGAAAACATGGACCGATATAGCCCATCATCGAACTTTACTTGCCTGCAAATAAAAACCGAACCTATGACAAATTTTAGAATGCCATTGTTTAAGGCTGTAATTCGTTTTTTCCGTTTTTTTCTTCATAAAAAAATCGTACAGAAAATCGTCGATAAAGTGTTGAAAAAGCCACCTTTATAGCCAAGATTTTTTTCCGAAATATTAAAGTCATGTTGACCTTAGTAAAAAGAAAATTTCTTTCATGTTGCGATACCAAATTCTAAGTCGAAACACTTAATTGAAACGACTTCATTGAAAAGTTTTTTTTTTGTCTTTTGTCAAGGAAAAACACTTTATATGAGAGAAATGCGCATTCTTATTTTAAGGACATTAAATCTGTGGCCTCTGAAAATATTTTTTTTTCAGTTGTGTACTTTTTTCTGTAACAGGTCGAAAACATGTGTTAGCACCTATATTTTCGTTTATTTTCACAATTTTTTTTTTATGATTATAAATAAGTAAATAAATAAATAGTTTTCTCTAAGAAGGAGCAGGAGCGGTGCGAATTTTTTTTTTCTCGGAACGGAGCGATTTTTTTGTTTCGCCGGAGCGGGAGCGCAGCGAAAAAATGGACCGCTCCGAATCCCTGGTTCGAAGACATAGGACATTAAAGGAGGGGCGCAAATTTCCAAAATATCCAAACCACCCCCAAAAAATTTAAAAATCCACCCAAAACCCAAAAAAATGAAATTTTTATATGAAAAACTTCTTTTTCCCATATCTCCTTAAATATGCGTCCTAGAGTGAAAAGGACTTCAATTCGTCCTACATTTAATAAAAAAATTTGAAGCAAAGATTATAAACTTTATTATAATAAAAATTATTTTAAAGAAATTTATCTTTAATATTTTGTAAATTGCGCATCCTAAAATTTAGGTTGTGTAATCTTTAGTATCACGTAAGTGCAGTTCTGACCCAAGGGGTTCCTTATGACCCATTTTAACTATAATATTATATTTTATAACATAATTCAAAGTTATATTTTGTAAATTCTAGGCTGATATTAGCTGTGTAAATAAATAAATACCCCCCTTAGCTTGTGGTAGCCACGGTGGTGCAATGGTTAGCATACCCGCCTTGCAAAGACAGGGTCGTGGGTTTGAACCCAGTTTCGACCAAACACCAAAAAGTTTCTCCGCGGTGGGTTATCCCACCTCAGTAATGCTGGTGACATTTCTGAGTGTTTCAAAGCCTCTCTAACTGGTTTCACTGCAACGTGGAATGCCGTTCGGACTCGGCTATAAAAAGGTGGTCCCTTGTAATTGAGTTTAACATAGAATCGGGCAGCACTCAGTGATAAGGGAGAAGTTCACCACTGTGGTATCACAGGGGACTGAATAGTCTAAGTGAGCCTGAAATATTGGGCTGCCACTATTCCCAACGTAACCTACATTGAAAAAAATATTTACGTGATATTAAAGATTACGCAACCTAAATTTTAGGATACGAAATTTACAAAATATGAAAGACAAATTTCTTTAAAACAATGAAATAAAGTTTATAACCTTTGCTTCAAAAAATTTTTTCATTAAAGGACACAATTTTGTATATTTTCGTCATTCCCTTAAAGTCGCATGTCTTTGAACTAAGGCTAATTTTCCTTAAAGTAAAGAAACATATTTTTGATTTAAAGAAATTGTCCTTAATTTAACTGAACTAACATATTGAAACTTTAGATTTAAGATAAAAACGCTTCAAATATAGGCTAAGACTTATTTTGAGGATTTAGCGTCTTTGGTTTAAAGTTTTTTTGGAATTAAGAAAACATTTTTTACTTTGAAGTATCCGTTTTAATTTGGATTTTTAAACTGGCACTTGTTTGTACGTGAGTACGTTTATTAATAAACCACGAAAAGAGAATGAAAATTTGATAAATGAGATGTATCCTAATTTTAATTTTATTGGTCCAAGATTTAAAGCCAGATATGTCGCTTAAAAATGTCTTTATTTTAATGAAGCCGCATCTTCGGCTCGGAATCAATACGAAAATCCTTAAGGGAAAGTCAAAATCTGTGGATCCAAGTAAACTTTTTTTTGAGTGCAACTTAGCCTGTGGTAGGGTTTATAAAATGATATCATTTTGTGTGTGTGTGCAACAAGCACGTTGGCCATTATATTCTACTTAACATCTATGCACAGTGGAATTGTTTGTTTTTCTCATAACTCTTACTAATTTTTAGGAAGTTTACATATGTGAATATTCTGTGTGGTGTGTGTATGCATGAATAAGTGTTCGTGTATATATGTTAGTGAATTTTACTACAATTTACAACATAGAAATTATAGAATTTGAAAGTTAAACAAATTGATTGGAAGAATGAAACCTGATGTGAACAGAACGACATTATTACTGATCTGGTAATCGAAACCATAATGACAGATAAACTGCTTTTAAATGCCTCTCAGCTGATACTTACCCCTGGCTTTATCATCATTTGTACGGGCAGCACAGAGGGTGGTCCGTTTTCATCAGCCCCTGCCATTGCTGCTGACACATTGGTGCTCATACCTTCGTCAGCAGCTGAAGGTAAATGATGCTGCTGCTGTTGTGGTGTATTTGCATTTGGTAGTGTTGTTGTAATGGAATTCGACACTGGCACCAAAGCCGAGGAAACTATTTGAGCCATTTGCTCTTGTTGTTGCTGTTGTTGTAATTGTAAAGCTTGCTGTTCTCGCCTATAGCTTTCCATGGCCATCATAGATGTCTGACGGGCATTAGGGTTATCGAATGAGTATGGCGGTACTGCATCATTCTGATCAGGTGGCACTGAGCCATGCTGCTGCTATTTTCACAATAAAAATAAAAGAAAATTTTATATCAGATACATATGTTTCGGGTTATTCTGTTTCCTTAGAGATTTTAAAGCAACTACAAATCCATGAAATTTCGACACCACCGTAATTTCATGAATCCACAATGGACAAAAAAAAAATTACCTAAATTTTTCTATAAAAAAACGACAACAACAATTAATCGTTAGTATAATTAAGTAAGTCATTGAAATATTAATGGTTAACATTTGTATTCACTCTGGGGGGTAGTATATGGGTTGGCTCAACTACCGTGGGCATTGTTGGCCTGGTGGTGGGACCAGCAAGAACAAACAAAAACAAACAAAAAACAGAATGGGGAAAAAATGCATACTCACATGTGGTGCATTCGAGTTTCTTAGATTGGAAACATGATCGTAGTTCTTATAGCAACCGATTCCTGTTGTTGCCGGATTACGTCCGCTGGTAGAGTCACCTTCCGTGCTATTCCCATCCGTCTGTGAGAGATTGTGCCCTGTGGGTAACGATCGTCGTAGGGCTTTTGTTAAACGTTGCCAATTTTTTATGGATCTAGAGCGACTTTCGCGCTTTTCTAATGTATGTACGTGTGGTGTGTGTGTGGATGTAGGTGTGTGCGTGCAGGTGATAGCGAGCGTTTTATGCAAATGATTATGAATTGTAGGATAGTCATGGGCGAGAGCGAACCAGAGAGAGAGAGAGCGATCGTGGGAGAGTGTGTGTGGGAGGTGGTGTATATGTTAAAGGTGAAATTCCCGTTTCGCATGTGATGAGAATAAAGGTTTGATGAGCGATTTTATTTTTGTGTTAATATTGGTTGAGGTCATAGATGAAATGCCGATTTTCCAAGAGAGCAATATTCATTGTGTTTTTTTTTATATTTATTTTGCATTGGAGAGGAGAAAATTAAGATGGAAAGTTACGGTAGGACAGATATATAGAACGATTAGAAACGAGTTTATGAAAATGCACATGGCCAGCAAGTATATTGAGTTTCATTCATTAGTACACATTCGATAGTTGTTGTTGTTGTTTTTAGATTTATTCCATGTTATGGTCCAATGGCAAATGCCACATTCGTTATTCAGGTTTTAAACGCATCAAGGAATATTTATTGAGATAATGTCGGTTAAAGGATCGTGCAATGCGATCGTTTATTCAAGATTCGTTGTTAGTATTCAGGATATGATAACCAAGTTGTGCATTTGTTTATGGGTTTATATATGGTGTTGTGGTTTGTGGTTGTTTTCGTTGTAACGGATTTCGTATTGAATTTTTGTTTTTCAATTGTTCACATAGTAATTTTGTGGAGTTTTATTTTCACGAATTTTGTTTTTTTTTTTTGGCATTTTGAAGACGGCCGGCGAGCATACAATCAAGTTTACAAAAGAGAAAATGAAAAATTTTCTTTATGAATTCCGTTTTAAAAATCGAATTTGGGGGCATATTTAACACGCAGAACACAACAAACTTACAACATTTATGTAATAAGGGTTTATCTATATATATAGAAAATATTGACTGATTGGGATTGATTGACAACTGACTGATTGATTGATTGCATGAGATCAAAATTACAATTATTGAAGTATAATTTAACAGATATTTAGACGCCAAAATAGAAGTAGTAGTACGTATGAAATAAAAGTTGATTAGTTAGTTGGGATAAGGCCTTGGACGGGGTATTAGGAATACATGAAAAATATTACTTCAAGTGTTATCCAATAAATAAACACATTTATAAATATTTTGCTCGTTTATGATTAATCAAGCGTTAGTTACACAAATACACTATATATATATAGATTAGTTAAAAAATTGAAATTTTATTACAAAAAAATCAACTTAGTAGATTTGCCAAAAATCAATTCAAAAATTATACAACTTCTAACGAAATAAATACCATCAGAGAGCTATATACCAACGTCTATGGTTATTTTATCCTTTTACTATTGAAAGGTTAAGGTTTACTTTTAATTTTCCCATACAAACAGCATACAGAAATAATATTGCAATTTTTAATGCGTATCCCCAACTAATTTCAGAAGCTGAGATTCTTCTTATTGATTGTGGAATTGAGACCAAAGGCCTTTCGAACAAAGTTTTTTTGTTTACGAAACATTTAAAATTACTTGAAATAAGAAGGTCCAATTATAAAAGTCGTATACACCGAAAGAAAAATTTTGTTAAACTAAAGAAATTTGTTATTGTTTTACAACCAAAGAAATTTTTAATGAAAAGAACGTTCTTTTAACGCAATTTCTTCTTTATAGTTTTTATGAAAAAATGTCGTTAGAAAAATTAGTAGTTTATACGAAACTATTTATGCTTTTATGAAAAATACGCATTTTTTATAAAAAAAAAAATGTTTTTATTGGTCAAAGTGCTATTGGTTATAATAATAACAAAGAACAATTTCATTAAATAATTTTCTGTTTGATTGTCTCACTTTTATTCATAACATTCAAACAACCAAATGAGAAGTCATTAAAAATTTGAATACAGAATTAGACGAATACAAATAACGTAGAGAATTCTGATGGTCAACAAATTACCATTTTTTAAATGGTGGTCAATTGCAAAAAATTGCTTAAAAATGGATCATACGCAGAAAAAGATGTTTTCTGATTCATTCACGAGTTTAAGTGTTCCAATTAAGTTTTTGATTGAAATTACGAATATATGATAATATCAATCATAGAAGTAATGAGAAATAAAAAAATATACTTGATTGCAACATTAATTGATTCATTCTGCTCTTTCAATTTATTTAATTGATTGATTTTGATCCCACAACTAAATTAATCTTTTAACTGAGGTATTCAATGTTTTTATATTTACTTATTGATAATTATTTTACGTTTTGAATAAATAATTTTCTTGTAAGTTTATAAGAGTTCAGCTGGATTTTCTTTGGGTTTACATTTGATGAACAAATTTGATGTCTATATAAAAACTAATTTTCTTCCAATCTATATTCACATATATTGTTTCAGATCCACCTATCCTAACCTAATATTCAATATCAATTTTTATCACAAATCACTCTTTGAGGGTAGCACTTCAGAGAAACGGACATTTGTATTACGTAAAACGTGGCACATTTATTTCAGAAAAGTGACACAATTTTCCATTGCGGCAAATAAGAATTCATTTAATTTATATATGTAAGTTATATATAATATAAGCAAACCATACATTTTATCTTCATTCCATTAAAAATGAACCTTGAAATTAAACACTCAGAGGAGCTGTCCCATTAAAAATTTTCATGAGATATTTGCAAGTGTTTAGGCTGTACACTTATCCTTTTGATTGCATTAAGATGGGAGAAAAGAAATCTTGACAAATATTGTATTGAATAATATACCAATTTTAGATATTTTTCTCCAAATTGGGCATTTTTTCAGTGAATGGGAACGAAATATTTTAATTGGAGACAAAATTTTTTAATTGGGTATTTTATGGCAAATTTACACAAATTTGGGGTTTTTTCGAAATCAGTCCGGCATTAACAATCAATTTCTATGTTACACGTTTGAAACAAATTCCAAAAAGAACTGATTTTATAACGAAAATTCAGGGTTCCGTTTCGACATAACCTGTTTGTAAATTATGTTTAGAGCAATGTTACCGATGAGAATTTCTAAAAATTAACACAAAAAGTGTCACTGCTCATAAAAGGTGGCACAATTATTTTACAGAAAAAATTGGAGCATTTTGTTATATATAACAGTTAACAATTAAAGGAATTTATATAAAATTCAGAAACATTTTGTGTTTTAGTTTAGATTTTCCCTAACCTTAGAATCATTTTATCTTGATTTCATTAAAAACTATTCCTTGAAATTTAAATCGGTGTATCCAGTATAGAACATGTCCACTCCAGCATTTAAATGTGTATAAATCTTTCTTTTATCATACTATTGCCCGTTACTGTGATACTGGCAGTGTTGCAACGCGTCCAGCGCGTGCAAGAAAAAAGGTACAATTTTTAATAGAATTTTTTTGAATCACAGAAATTATAGTATGAATCATCAACGTTAATTAAATATTGATGAATATTGAAACACTTATTTTCATAAATTAGCCACTAATCTATAAAGAAAATATTTATAGCTTATTTAGATTAAAGTCTCTACTTTAAAATAACATCGAGAAATAAATCGAAACTAAGTGGGAAAATAGAATTTGGTGTCTTTTTTGAATGTCCTTCTAAGTGGACATAGGTAGTGAAAGGGTTAATCAAAACTCACAGCATGGAATTCTCAGTACAAAAAGTCAAAAAATCACTTTTTTTCAAATATATCTTAAATAATTAGGTATTTATTTTACAAACATATCATTAAAAATCACTCTCAATTTATAGTTAGTGGTAATTACGCGGTTAACCTACTATTGAAAAAGTCCATTGCATACTTTCAGGCGACACACATGTCCGCTTCAAACCACCATAGGTTGAGAATAGACAAATGGTGAAAATCAATGTATTTGATGTTTAACTCTTAACGTGAAATTGGACCAAAATCTACAATAAATATTTATATGGAAACCATATATATCAAATAATTCATATATACCTAGCAAAGCCAGAATGGTACACTTTGTATAGCAGGAATTTCAATTTATTATAGACGTCGCTGTGCTGGAAACAATTTGCCCATTCTTTTTCGAGTACCTTGATTGTGAACAACGTAGATTGCCCAAAATTAGAACACTTTTGATATACCAGACGATTTATAAATAATTTAAATATTCAGAAGATCACATTTGTACAAAAAATTGCGGCCCAAGCCTTGAAAATACGACATTAACTTTTGATCGGATTTGCTCATTACAAACCGAAATCCAAATATTTATAACTGACTCTTTACGAAAAAAACAAAACATTATGTCAACTTGTGGATCATCGATCTAATTTTTAATCTATGGGCATACACCGTAAACATTTCAATTGAATCAGTTGCAATATTAATTATTTATTTGGAAAAATTCTACAAAAAATCAAAATCTATAAATTTGCACTTTGAACTTTTTAATCAAATTTTGGTAAGAAGTTAGTAAAGTTATTTAAAAGAATTTCTATACAATACAAAGCTTTTAGAATTTCACTTTATAACAATTCTGGGTGTATAAATATCCCAAAAAAGTTGTCGATCTTAATTTGGAACATTACTAGGGAGATGTTGCCATGTAAAAGGTGGTTAAATTGTAAGGGCCGATTTTTTCCGAATTTTATTTGAATTTTCTCTATTTCAGACTTACTCAATTTGAACCATGGAGAGATACACAATCCAACAACGTGTTAAATGGTTCCAAGAAATGGCAACAGTGGATGATCAATTTTCGAAGAAAATCATCTTCAGTGATGAGGCACATTTTCACCTCAGTGGATTCGTCAATAAACAGAATTGTCACATTTGGGCGAATGAGAATCCAAGAGTGATTATTGAAAAACCGATGCACGCACAAAGAGTGACTGGTGCGGTTTATGGGCTGGCGGCATCATCGTGCCGTATTTTTTCCAAAATGAGGCCGGTCAGGCAGTTACTGTGAATGGTGTTCGCTATCGTGAGATGATAACGAACTTTTTATGGCCCGAATTGGAAGATATGGATGTGGACGATATGAGGTTTCAGCAGGACGGTGCCACTTGCCACATAGCTAACGAAACAATGGCTCTTTTGCGTAACATATTCAGTGGCCGTGTTATCTCTCGTAATGGCGATGTCAATTGGACTTTTTTCTTTGGGGCTATTTGAAAGAAAAGGTGTACGTCGATAAGCCAGCAACAATTCAAGAGCTAAAGGATGAGATAATTCGGCACATTAACGGCATAGAACCTCCATTATGCCTCAGCGTCATCGAAAATTTGGACCATCGGATGAAGGTGTGCCACCGAGGTCGCGGCGCCCATTTGGCCGATATTTTGTTCCATACATATCTGAGTAATACCAATATATCATAATAAAATAAAATTGCAATAATTTCCTAAATAGTTTGTGTTTTATTTAAAATCAACATCGGCCCTTGAAATTTTGGCCACCCTTTAGTATCACAAATGACTGATAGCATTAGTCTGTAACAAAGCAAGAGCCGACTTTACCTAATACCGGAAATTACGAGTTTGGAAGATATTGACCATTGGTATCCCCACAAAAATCTACCAATTGTGGCATATGTGTTACGAAAGCGAGTAGGGAGCATTTTTTCTCTATCAATTAGATTACAAAGATAAAACACCACCGTACTGTAGAATTGTCATGTCTCTAAATTTGAACGCAGTTGTAATATTATTTTTGAAATATTAAATTTATTTTTTTTTTTTCTTAATTCTTAATTAAATTCTTAATAAAGGCTTTGATTGGTAAGGTTCTGGCATTTATTGAACATGAAAACAGTTTTTGTGTCATGCGATAGTTTTACTAATGCTGATAATTGTAATACAATCTCTAACTACAGTTCCGATATATCGTAGATGGCAACTCTAGTTGATAAATGCAAAATAAGCGTGGCTAGGTGCAACATCAAAACCAGCCGTGGTTAACGGAAGTACTCAACAACCACCAGTTCTGGAAAAATGTTTATATTCAACACACCTTCAAATATTTTTCAAAAGATTAACATAAAATTTAAGTTGAGAAATTAACGAGAAAATTGCGTTCTCACAAAAAACTGACTTTGCCCTCTTCACTTCTCAAATTGAAATTCCTTTCAATGTTTCAAACATATTGGGGAATTTCTTGGAGGCAATCAATATGCAACACCCGATTATTATATGTTGAGGATTGATATGGCATTGCATATGGAAAATGCTCATTGGTTATGTTTAGACGTTAAACATCAGTAATATTTTGAACCAGAGTTTGTGTAAAAAAATTTAACAAAAAATTTAAAAATATTCAAATATGATATGTAAGTCATCATATCAAATAAAAGTACAAATTTAACAAACTGTTACATGGTGGACAAAACCTACTACGCTATAAAATGAATTTGTCTTGCAAACTTCATGAAATTTAGTTTATGAAACTTTGGCACATATTCCCGCTTCGCCAAAAGCTCAGATCGTGGACAACATAACCCCAAAGATATTTTCTTTTGTAAATCAGCCTTGAACAAAGGAATTAAACTATTAAGCTATTCAATAATACATATTTGGGTTCTGCGAATTTAATGCATTTTCAGTTTTTTTGTAACAATGATTTTAGAAAATTTTCTAATAATATTAATTTAAGGGAATGATTTACTTCGTAATGACGGTAAAAGTTGGAGGTACCTTTTTAGAAACAAATGGAACTAGTCAGTATCCCTTTAGGAACTGGAACTAAATAAAACTTGCATAACTGAATAAGTTACATTCTGCGTATGTTGAAACAAGAATACGTTCTGAAAGTTCGTTACGAATCAGTTTGAAGTAAACTGATTGTTTGCCATTTGTATGGGTTGTCATAAGGTTAAGCCTATGGCCGAGAATATAAAAAAAATCATAGCGTTTGACAAAATCAATGTCAATGTGACCATTAAAGTAAAACAACGGTACCACTAATCTCTTTATGTGTAGTTTCATTCTCCCGTCAGAATGCAATAGTGTTGAAAGAAATTGATGTCACGACATTAGGTATGTGTGGGGTGAATTGAATATTGAGGTGAATATAGAAGTGAGAGAGTGAAATGATGAACGTTTTTTCGATCGATAGTTATGTATGATGCCATATTTTTGTTTAGTTTAGTTTTTTTTTCTTCTTTTCAATTAACACAATCTATTTCGATCGTATTGACCACGTTGATCAACGGATATTGTTCTAGCTATACTCTGCGGTATACAAAATATATACTTATTTCTCAAGATATTATTAAGGGTGAAAAATATAGATAGGTAGTTGTAGAACTTGTTTTATAGATGTGTCTTAGAATAATAAAGAATTAATAGCAAATAGAGTCGTACACAAACACTCAATGGGTTAATTTATTTTGACTAAAAAAAAAAAAAGAAACTGGGGCATATACTTTGAGTATTTCGTTATATCTGGTAGGAAAGTTAAAGATAATATTCGAAAAAATAAGATTATAGACTATATAAGAAAAAGGACATAGATTCTATAAGTACAGGGTGACACATAGAAAAAGAAAACTTAAATCGACTGATACACTGATTGATTGATTGATTGCATGGTAGAGTGTGATTATTAATACAAAAATTGAGGAAGAATTCTGTGATACATGTAGATTGTACTCTATATATTGTAGATTTGCAAATACTGAGACAAGTACCCATTGTGTTTTCTTTTAGGATTAGGATAGACAAACAAAATAAGCGCCAGTATTCCAGTTACACACATTCAAGGACGAGTATATAAAGAGTGTCAAGAAGTTTATATTATTATAAAATATTTTTATAGTACTTATTTATAAGTAAAAAATGCACAATAGTTAGCTAGATAGGTAAGTAAAATATTAAAGTAGTGCATGCTTAATTAAAATTGTATTTTATATTTGTTTTGTTTTTTATTATTATTTGAGATTGTTAGTATTGAATAAAACAGACGCAATATGATATAGAATTTTAGAGCGAAAAAATACATGATCTCTGTCATTCTTATAGTTTAAGTGAGATGAATGCTTAATTCCTTGATATTTAAATTTTAAAGTTTGAATTGAAGTGAAAAGGTGAAGGGAGTATTAGATTCCCGATATAAATCATTGGAAATTTGAAATGTTTATTTATGTCCAAGGTAAATCAGTTAAATGATAGAAATTCTTTAAAATTAAATGATTTACGTTTTCCACATACATATAATAAATTAGAATGCTTTATGCTCTACACTATTAGAAAAAGCTTCATATCCATTTTTATATTTTTTTTTCAATATCTATATTAAAGATTAGTTTTCTTTGATTGCCACAATTGAAGAAAAATCATGTAAGCTATATTTTAAAAAATTTCACAATATATATAAAGGTATTATTATTAAAATCAAAAGTACATAATCTCTATTTTAAATATACTTTTCACAAAACTTATCATACTCGTCTTTGAAAATTGTGTCATTCCTTTAATGTCATATGTCTATGTAGTAAAGCAAATTGTCTTTAATTGTAGAGACAAATACTCTTCTTAGCCCTAAACAGCTTATCTACGTCTGAGAGACGTATGCGTTTTTTTAGTTTTTTGCTCTCCCTCATGAAAATGAGTACTAAAAATGGTAGTTTTTTTGTTACACAATAAATAAAAGTTTCGTCAAAACGTGTTTTAATGATAAGGATTCGTATATATAGAATCGGTGTAAGTACAAAAATTTAAAACAAAAATTCACAAATTTTGTCCACGTGATGAAAAACTATGGTACGTCTCACAGGCGTATTTTTAGCTTATCCGTGACTTTCAGTAATTTAAATGTAAAACCATTATTATTACAAATTATTAATATAAAACTATTAAAAATGTTATTATATAAATGAGTAGTATAATATATAATTGTAATTGTAGCATATTCTGTCAACTTATACTGGGCCGCCATGTCTATGAATTAATTAATATGGTAATAAATGAACCCCGATTTATGGCTAGGTTCATATTTCAAAGAAGCAGCATCATTGGTTTGGACTCAAAGCCAAAATACTTAAATGAAGCTTATCTCCAAAATAAGGTGAAGCCCATAAGTTTTATACCCTGCACCACATTAACCTTCTAATGCCCAATCCCGCCTTTAGGCGGTCTTCATTAAATCAGCAAGCTATTAGTAAAACATACCTTAAGACAACAAAAATCCGTCCGTCCGTCTGTTGAAATCACGCTAACTTCCGAACGAAACAAGCTATCGACTTGAAACTTGGCACAAGTAGTTGTTATTGATGTAGGTCGGATGGTATTGCAAATGGGCCATATCGGTCCACTTTTACGTATAGCCCCCATATAAACGAACCACCAAATTTGGCTTGCGATTGTTCTAAGAGAAGCAAATTTCATCCGATCTGGCTGAAATTTGATACATGGTGTTAGTATATGGTCTCTAATATCCATGCAAAAATTGGTCCATATCGGTCCACTTTTACATATAGCCCCCATATAAACGGACCCCCAAATTTGGCTTGCGATCGCTCTAAGAGAAGCAAATTTCATCCGATACGGCTGAAATTTGGTACATGGTGTTAGTATATGGTCTCTAACAACCATGCAGAAATTGGTCCACATCGGTCCATAATTATATATAGCCCCCATATAAAGCGATCCCCCGATTTGGCTTGCGGAGCCTCTAAGAAAGGAAAATTTCATCCGATCCGGCTGAAATTTGGTACATGGTGTTGGTATATGTTCTCTAATGACCATGCAAAAATTGGTCCATATCGGTCCATAATTATATATAGCCTCCATATAAATCGATTCCCAGATTTGTCCTCCGGAGCCTCTTGGAGGAGCAAGCCGATCTGGTTGAAATTTGGAACATGGTGTTAGAATGTCGTCTCTAACAAACACGCAAGAATTGGTCCATATCGGTCCATAATTATATATAGCCCCCATATAAATCGTTCCCCAGATTTGATCTCCTTGGAGGAGCAAAATTCATCCGATCCGGTTGAAATTTGCAACGTGGCGTTAGTATAAGGCCGCTAATATCCATGCCAAAATTGGTCCATATCGGTTCACACAAAAATTGGTCCATATCGGTTCAAATTCATGTTTGCCACTCGAGCCAAAAATAATATACCAAAATTTTATTTTTATGGATAATATTATCAAAATGTTATTTCTATAGAAAATTTTGTCAAAATTTTATTTCTATAGAAAATTTTGTAAAAATTTTATTTCTATAGAAAATTTTGTACAAATTTTATTTCTATAGAAAATTTTGTCAAAATTTTATTTCTATAGAAAATTTTGTCAAAATTTTATTTCTATAGAAATTTTTTTCCAAATTTTATTTCTATAGAAAATTTTTTCCAAATTTTACTTCTATAGAAAATGTTGGCAAAAGTTTATTTTATCAAAATTTTATTTCTATAGAATCTTTAAACTTAATTATATACGTATTTAATCGGCTTTTTTTAGTTTAATATATACTACGTATGGACTACCTTGTAATTTAGAAGACGATGTTAGGAAGTTTTAAGATACCTTGCCATCGGCAAGTGCTACCGCAACCCAAGTATTTCGATTGTGGATGACAGTCTTCAGTAGAAGTTTCTACGCAATCCATGGTGGAGGGTACATAAGCTTCGGCCTGGCCGAACTTACGGCCGTATATACTTGTTCTTGTTTAGTTTTCTTCTTTTTGCGTTGTTAACATTGAGTGTTTAATCCGCTAGCTAAAAAATTGGGGCATTAGAGGGCTAAGTTGGTCATTCAGTACATATAAGGTACCCTGACAATAATATTGTCATATACACAAAGATTTAATGTCCTTAATATTTTTTACTTGATCAAGAGTTTGCAAACTTTTCTTGAGGGTGTTTCATCATTAGACTTTAAAATGGACATCTTTATATAAAATAAAATTCCGCTAAATTGCGGACATTTTGGCTCTAATTAATCTGAAACAATTCTTTAAATTGTGTCTCGACTAAAGCTAAACAGCGTTCCTAAATACATAGCAAGCAATGTAGGTCGTAATTTATAACAAGTTTTGAACTTGAATTTAGTTAATCGCACTTCTACCCAGTTAGTTCAAGTTTCATTTTATGAAAATCTCGTAATAATTATTATTTTGAACTCTCTTTGCAGTTCATGGGAATACTTCAAATTAGTTCAAAATTTTTACTTAAAGTGGTGTACTTTAATATAGTTTGAAAATGTAAAGATTTGGTCAGTTTTTCGTGTCAGAAACGAAATTTTTACTTACACATATTTCAAAATATTTTTATGTCAGTCAGTTCAATTTTGTAAAATTTCAAGACTGTTCTTTTTTTAATGATAGTAAAACTGATAATGATTTTGCCTTTAAAACAGTATTACCCTCAGTACGTTCACGTTTTTTTCTTTCAATTGTGCACGAAATTTTTTCCAATTAAAAAAAAATCGGTTAAGTAAACTCGTTAACGTCGTGCACGCAAAAAAAAATAATTCTTTCCTCCCAAACGAAATTTTAGACAAACAAAGTTTGTTTCTCTCTCTATACTTTTTGTGATAAATGTTTATTCTTTTCCAGGATGTAAAAACAATTTCATAAAGACTAACTCAAAAACAAACAAAAAAATATTTTCTGACAGTCAACCTGCAATAAAATCCTTGGACTCTGTGTTCCTCAACTCGAAAACGGCCATCGACTGCCGCAAATCTCTCAATGAGATGGCTGAGCAGCACAATATTCACCTAATATGGGTGCCTGGCCATAGGAACATACCGGGGAACTACGAAGCAGATGAGCTAGCAAGGCTAGGAACTACCTTACATATTCCAGGGGAACTAGAATCTGTTGGTATGCCTCTGGCTACCTGTAAGCTCTTACTGCGTAAGAAGGCTGTCATGATGGCAAATGTTCGATGGGAGAATTGTAAGGGTTGTAACGACACCAAGCAAATATGGCCCCATTTAAACTTAAACCGCACACTAGATATGCTAGTGTTCTCGAGACGCCAGATATCACTCCTGATATCTTCTATAACGGGTCGCTGCCTGATAGGCGATTTTGCAAAAACTATTGGTGCGAAGTATAATGACTATTGTATCAGCTGTCATGATGCGGAGAAAAAGGAATCAATAAAACACCTCTTGTGTGAGTGTCCTGCATTTTGTGTAAGGCGTAAGTAAATTTTAGGGGCATATAGCTTCAGATTACTGGCGGACCTGGAAAAGGTTAACTTAAGCAGTCTGCTAATGTTTTTGGAACAATCTGGTTGGTTCAACAGAAGAAAATAATCGAGAAGGTTCAACGGTTAAAACTAGAAGTGCCCATATGTAATAGGTACTTTTAGTTAATATGGTATCACAATGGACTGAATAGTCTAAGTGAGCCTGAATCTTAATCGGGCTGCCACTTTAACCTAACCTAACCTAGCACCTTTTTCTGTAATACAAACAATATAGAAGAAATTATTCCATATTATAATTTTTGTTTAAATTTTACCTTACGCCTGGACGGAGAATCGAACCGCGGACCATGCAATTTGTAAGCCAACACACTATCCACTGAGCTATGTAGCTGTTATTGTCATCAATAGACAATTATCCATATAAGTAATATTTATATAGCATAGCTTGCGGCGCCCACGAGCCTATTAAACAAACTTTATTTAACAGAAACATACATTTAGTTGGGCACTGTGGAGCAGTGGTAGTTACGTTCGCCTTGCATGCCAAGGGTCGTGGGTTCAATCTCTGCTTCGACCGAACACCAAAAAGTTTGTTGTTTGTTTGCTTTTTTTTACATATATTCCAGATATATGTTCGGAAGATTCCGAAAATATGTTCAACATTACATACTACTATATTAAATTTTTACTATGAACTGTAAAATATGTCTTATTAAAGACTTAAAGTCAGAAAAGAACAGTGCTTGATATAAACAGAATGGACTGTGTTGATGGTTCAAAAATATTTTTTTTTTATTGAAAAAATAAAAAATTTTTAACAAATTATTGTTTTTTTTTTTGGTGATAAAAGTCTAAAATTTTCGAAGCAATTTAAAAAACTCTAACAAAAGAAAAACGTTTTCGGTACACGTTTTCCAAACTTTTTTTTTCTTTGTGTGTGTAAGTATCGAAATTTCTTTTATTTAGTTTCGCATTACTTACTTTTAGTTTGAATGAGTTTAATATTATTCTAATAAGTAAGAAAAATGAACTATATTGGTTGAAAATGTATCAAGAGCAAAACAATTTTCTACACTAACAAGTTCACTTAACCGTACAAAAATTTCCTTGGAATTGGCAGAAATTTCCTCTGCATTGATCAACAATGAACTCGCCTAAGGTAAAATTGGTATTAGAATCAAGCTAGTGAGTTTACATAACCGTAGAAAAATACTTTAAAAATGGTAGAAATTTCGTACACCATAGTAAAAAATTATTTCACTGACGGTAAAACTGTCTTAAGGGCCAAATCATGGTAATTTGAAATATAAAACCTTTGAAACGGTGTAAGTCGCTTTTCTCGGCGTATATAACCGAGGTGAATTGAAAAGTTCCCAGTCCGATCAAAATAGATAACTCTACTAGAAATCCGTGTGATTGCTAGTTCACTCTAGCTTTCAAACAACGCGTGTATACTTGATGATACACTTTCCGGACACTGACGCCACCCAATTAATTAGTCAAAAACATTGATGAGTTAATGGAAGATGACAGAAATTGAATGATTTTACTAAACCGAGCAAAAATTACTTATGACTTGCGTAAAAAATTAAAATTTTACTGATAAAAATAAAATAGCATTTGTGTTAAACGATGTTAAGAACACTGTAGGAAAAACGGGTATATACAAGTTCTGCAGAACCCAACACGATGAATCATATTAAATAATTTCCTCTGCAATGGTAGAAATCGGCCCATACCATAAATTTATAGTTGATGATACATAGTTCCTCAAAAAGACCGCTTCACATTAGAGATTATAAAGAGAATCAAAAAGTCAACTTTTCTGATTTTCGGTTTCAGTTGAGTTCTCAGCTTAAAAATATCAAAATTACATATTTCCTCTCAATTAGAGTTTTTTTTTTTAAGTCGATTTTGGTCAGCATCAGAGTTCGATTAGTCGATCAGATTGAATATTACAAAGAAGTCGATTGGTCGGGCTTTGTATCCCTAGTTCAAATGGTACTATTCCCGAAGTTAAAGAGTTAAGAACTAATTTTCGCTCAGAAATATCTGCCTTCTGTGTGGCGGCTATACCAAATGGAGGGCCGATATAATTTTACATATCTGTTTATGGACCTTTTTGTTTGATGCGCAAAACATTAAATAAAATATGGACCAATACTGTCAATCTTTGAACTCAACTTTAACCATCCTATGGTGATGGGCATAAACAATCATACAATATTACGAGGGTTGCCTTTCGCTTTAGTGTTTTTCAAAATATTCCCCATTAAGATACAATTTTGCATAACTTTGAACCAATTTTGGCACTCTGATTGAGGTATCTTCAAAAAATTAATTGTGAACGCATAAACCGCTTCTTCAATTGTCATAAACTTTGACATCTCATATTTTTTTTGCGTTCGTATAAATTTTATCCTAATGGTAGGTCATTATACCCTGCGCCACACTATGGACCAGGGTATTATAAGTTAGTACATATTTTTGCAACACCCAGAAGGAGACGAGATAAACACATAGTGTCTTTGGCAATTATATTCAGGGCTGGCCCCTGAGTCGACCTAGTCATGTCCGTCTGTCTGTGAACACATTTTTATGATTACAGTCTAGGTTGCAATCTTAGCCCAATTGACTTCAAACTTGGTATGTTACAAATATGTGTTTTAGATCACAACCCTATTGAGTTTGGAAGAAATCAATGTAGATTTACATATAGCCCCATAAGTATGGAAGAGCGGAATGAAGGTAGATAACTTTCGCAACCCTGAATATGTGTACATATGAAGGGGCGTATTTGCAGTGAACTAGGAATTCGGGAATCGTATACGTTACGTAGCGATTGAAGTATATTTCAGAGATTTCTGCAGTCACAAAAGCTGCTGAGTCGCTGTTGCACTGAATAAAAATTCCGTAGTTTGCCGTGAACTAGGAATTCGGGAATCGTATACGTTACGTAGCGATTGAAGTATATTTCAGAAATTTCTGCAGTCACAAAAGCTGCTGAGTCGCTGTTGCACTGAATAAAAATTCCGTAGTTATACTATTTGTAGTTAAATTTATAGCTATTTGTTTGTAATTAAATTTTATTATTATTTTTTTCGAAATCTTCCACAACCCAATGAAATTTTCCTTTCGCTAAGTACCAAAGTCTCAAATATTTTGCGAAGTAAACGTGTATAAAAAAAGATCAATAACCGTACACATAAGTTCAATATGAACTAAAGCAGAAGAAATTTTTCACACGATTCCTAAAATTAGAAAGAATAAACTACAGTATATTTGAAATAATCATGATTTTGTTCTTTACGTTTTGTTAATTTGTTCTTCTATAAGAGGGTGTAATTTCGTGAGTTGAAGTTAAAAGTACACCAGGAAATTAATTTATCCTAATTTTGACAACGCTTTGTGGAAAATCTCAAAATGTGGAGTATAACTTAGTTCAACTTTCACACGAGGTATTTCATTCTTGCTATAAAACAGTTTACTTTTTTTCTGTGCCATGAGGCCTTTATTCAGAATCGACATCACCTTTTTCATCGCCAGTCAAGCAGCTATAAAGGCCTTGGGAAATTCAAACATTAGGTCTAACAGGTTGGCTGATAAGTCCCCGGTCTGACACATAGATGGCGTCGCTAGTATTAAATGCATATTATTTTTATATATAGTACCAACCTTCAAATGATTCGTGTCAAAATTTGACGTCTGTAAGTCAATTAGTTTGTGAGATAAAGCGCCTTTGTTAAGCAACTTTTGTTATTGTGAAACAAATGGAAAAAAAGGAATTTCGTGTTTTGATAAGATACTGTTTTCTGAAGGGAAAAAATACGGTGGAAGCAAAAACTTGGCTTGATAATGAGTTTCCGGACTCTGCCCCAGGGAAATCAACAATAATTGATTGGTATGCAAAATTCAAGCGTGGTGAAATGAGCACGGAGGACGGTGAACGCAGTGGACTCCCGAAAGAGGTGGTTACCGACGAAAACATCAAAAAAATTCTCAAAATGATTTTGAATGAACGTAAAATGAAGTTGATCGAGATAGCAGAGGCCTTAAAGATATCAAAGGAACATGTTGGTCATATCATTCATCAATATTTGGATATGCGAAAGCTCTGTGCAAAATGGGTGCCGCGCGAGCTCGCATCTGACCAAAAACAACAACGTGTTGATGATTCTGAGCGGTGTTTGCAGCTGTTAACTCGTAATACACCCGAGTTTTTCCGTCGATATGTGACAATGGATGAAACATGGCTCCATCACTACACTCCTGAGTCCAATCGACAGTCGGTTGAGTGGACAGCGACCGGTGAACTGTCTCGGAAGCGTGGAAAGACTCAAAAGTCCGCTGGCAAAGTAATGGCCTCTGTTTTTTGGGATGCGCATGGAATAATTTTTATCGATTATCTCGAGAAGGGAAAAACCATCAACAGTGACTATTATATGGCGTTATTGGAGCGTTTGAAGGTCGAAATCGCGGCAAAGCGGCCCCATATGAAGAAGAAAAAAGTGTTGTTCCACCAGGACAACGCACCGTGCCACAAGTCATTGAGAACGATGGCAAAATTCATGAATTGGGCTTCGAATTGCTTCCCCACCCACCGTATTCTCCAGATCTGGCCCCAGCGAATTTTTCTTGCTCTCAGACCTCAAAAGGATGCTCGCAGGGAAAAAATTTGGTTGCAATGAAGAGGTGATCGCCGAAACTGAGGCCTATTTTGAGGCAAAACCGAAGGAGTACTACCAAAATGGTAGCAAAAAATTGGAAAATCGTTATAATCGTTGCATCGCTCTTGAAGGGAACTATGTTGAATAATAGAAACGAATTTTGACAAAAAATGTGTTTTTCTTTGTTAGACCGGGGACTTATCAGCCAACCTGTTAAGGCAGTCAGTCGTTGTCGTAGAGAGCTTTGGGTTCTCACTGAACAGCATAATGTAACTCTGTGCTGGGTAAGTGGGCTAAGGAGGGCGCTCGTGTAACGAATACTAGTCAGTCGTTGTCGTAAAGAGCTGTGGGTTCTCACTGAACAGCATAATGTATTCATGTCAAATATAATGATCTATGGCGAGGATATTGGGTCTCCTCGGAAGGATGCGAACAAACCAACTTGATATCGAACGAAAATGGGAAGAATAGGCCTTAAAGATGATGACATTTGCAGATAGAAACAGATGACTCGTACCACTTCCTGTGCCAGTATCCAGTATTATCCTTGAGAAGAAACAATATACTGGGCTCCTTTTTCTTTCAAGCTCTTACAAATCTGCGGAACATACTCGCCTTCATCAGAGCATCTGGCAGCGTTGAGGATTTCTGGAAAGTGTCACAAAAAGTGGCACAATTTCACGAAAATTTTTTCAATTAAAATCTTAATTGAGTTTTAAAAAATATTCAATTAAAAATTTAATTGATTCAACAAATTTTTTAATTTAAATAAAAATCAATCACACAAAGTAATAGAATCAATTAAATATTTAATTGGATCAATTAATTTTTTAATTGACTGTCAATTAATTTTTTAATTGATACTATCATTTCTGTGATTGAAGACATGCCAATTAAAAAATTAATTGGATCAATTAATTTCGTGATTGAATCAGAAATTTTTTTTGTGTGCGTTTAATAACAATTAAACGCAGTGTTTTATATAGAATCTTGATATATTATTTGTAATTTAAATCCTCAATAAACTAATAATATTTTTTATCTCCATTTCATTTAAGACGATTCCTCAAAATTTAATATTAATCCGGGTCATCTACTCTAGAAAATTTCTTTTGCATACTTTTAGGCGGAACATTTGGCCCCTGAGAACATTATGAAACAAAACAGGAAATTGTTCACAAATATAGTAATCAAAAGGTAAGCTCGAGTATTTGTTAAGACCCCGGTCATATCCATAATCTTAACGGTATATAAGGTCACAATGTATAACAAAGTTTGCAGTATAAATAAATGACGAAGTAGGTGGCACAAAAATTTAGTGGCACAAACAAACAGTAGCACAAAAGTGTCGCCTGAAAAAAGTGGCTAATTTGCTTCTAGAGTGGCACAACGGTTGGATGTTTTAAGCAACGTTAAATAAGACGGATAAATGGAAGTTCATGAGCAACTTTAAAGAAGACCAAGTGATCTAAGTGGCCGTCAATTCATCGGTATCATCTTCTACAAACCGGCACACCTAGTTACCTACTTAACTACGAGCATAGAATATCATAAACTTAATGGTTGTTCATTTATTAGGAATAATTGTTAATTAAAATTTCGAAAAATGTAGTATGTTTTGTTATAACTTTTAACTATGGCGAACAACAATTTTTTTTTTGTAAAACTGTGAACTGATTTGAAGTAAACTAAACCTGAATTGTCAACTCGGCACAAAAATACTTATTTATTTGTGCAAAATGGGGCTGCAAGCTTATAAAGGCATTGAACTAAACTGCTGTTGAAATTTTATAACGAATTGCAAACCACACTTTTAGTTGTTAATTAAAAATACACTTTAGTTTGTATTCAGTTTTGTTTTTTCTTCACTTTTATTTTTGTTTGAGTTGTTGTTTGTATTGTGGGTTGTGGTCGTATTGGTGACATATTGGTTGGGGTGATGATAGTGTTGTTGTTGTCGTGTGTGTGTGTGTGTGGTCGTGTAAACGTTCTTTAATATTAGGGACATAACAATAATTTCCGGGTCTGATTGCAAATTTGCTAATAATAACTAACAATAGCAATGCCTATATATCTACAACAACAATAATATTGATAATATTTATGTCTTAATCACAATAGTAGCAATGATAATAATAATAATAACGATGATAATAATAATTGTTGTAACAAATAATTATGACTAAAATATTGGTTGCGCTTTGATTGTTTTTTTTTCAAAATTAAATTACTTACATTGTAGAATATGTCAAATGGTCATTTTCTTGTATGCTTTCATTGTTTGTTTGTTTGTTCGTTTATTCTTTAATAACTAATATTTGCTAAATAAGGCATTGTCTTTTCATCGTCGTTAATTGTAAATGCATTGGCTAGATATTTTATTTTCTCTTTTTTTTCAATTTTGTTTTGTGTGGATTTCTAGTTTCCTTGATATATAAATTTCAGGAACAAATTTTCGTTTAGTCATATCGCCTGTACAATTAATTATAATCAGTTGAGAAGCAACTAAGATACATTATATCACATAATAGGCCAAATTTATGTATAAAAGGCAATGCGTATAGACTAAGTGAAATCTTATATTGACACCATTTCCATACCATTAAGACACCTCTTTAAATTCACATTTTGGGTGAGCCGATTTAAGTATCGGAATCAAAATAGATGCGTAAATGAAAACAACAGGCGGTAAATGTCGACCATGTAAAGTGGATTATATATGTCATTCACAAACAAATTATTTTTTTATTTATTAGAAATGTAGTCACAAAAATTATCACAAAATTTTTCTAACAACTGAATTCATAAATTGTATTAATAAATTTTATAAATTCAAAAAAAAAAAAAAAAAAACAACAAGTAAGTAAAGTCTAAAGTCGGGCGGGCCAACTATATTATACCCTTCACCATTATGTAGACCAAAATTTGTGTTACCATCTCAACTCCTTTAAATTTGTTGGGAGTTATTATCAAGGTTTACATTCCCATATACAAATATTTATATCTGAAATGATTTGGAGAAAATTGTTTGTACTTCTACAAAATCGCTAGAATTAAAAATTAAATCGGTTAACACCCTGGGAAGAAACACAATGGTAATTAAAAAAACAAAAATTGAAGCAAATCAGGGCACAACTCTGGGTTTTGGGGCCATATAAGTCCAAATCGGATAAAAAATATATATGGGAGCTATATCTAAATCTGAACCGATTTCAACTAAATTTGGCAGAATTAACGATACTATTAAACGTACTCCTTGTGCAAAATTTCAACCAAAACAGGGCAAAACTCTGGCTTTTGAAGCCATATAAATCAAAATCGGACGAAAGATATATATGGGAGCTATATATAAATCTGAAACGATTTCAACTAAATTTTGCACAATTAACGATACTATTAAACGTACTCGTTGTGCAAAATTTTAAGCAAATCAGGGCAAAACATATATATGGGAGATATATATAAATCTGAATCGATTTAGCTGATATTTTGCATATTTTACGGGACTGTCAAAACATTCAGATGTACGAAATTGGAAGAACATCGGTTTATAAATACGTGAATTATGATCAAATCGGTGATAAATATATCTAAATCTGAACCCGAAGAAAGACTTTATGCCAAATTTGAGGACGATCGGACTTAAACTGCGACCTGTACTTTGTACACAACTTTACATATACAGACAGACGGACAGACAGACAGACGGACATTGCTAAATCGGCTCAGAATTCATTTCTAAGACGATCGGTATACTAAACGATGGGTCTCAGTTGGTGCGAAGTATAATGACTATTGTATGAGCTGTCATGATGCGGAGGAAAAGGAATCAATAAAACACCTCTTGTGTGAGTGTCCTGGTTGGTTCAACCGAAGAAAATAATCGAAAAGGTTCAGCGGTTAAAACTAGAAGTGCCCATATGTAATAGGTACTTGTAGTTAATGTGGTATCTCAATAGACTGAATAGTCTAAGTGAGCCTGAATCTTAATCGGGCTGCCACTTTAACCTAACCTAACCATGGGTCTCAGACTTTTCTTTCTTGGCGTTACATACAAATGCACAAACTTATTATACCCTTTACCACAGTAGTGGTGAAGGGTATAAATACTGTTTTCCAATGGCTACGAATGCATACATAATATTTATGAAACGTTTTATATTGTGGATGAAATATGTATTACATTCGATTAAAAAGTATCCACTGTTAAGTAATATTTACGAAAAGCATCATACATTAAATGAAACGATTTTTTTAAGAATTCTTTTCACCCTAGCTTTCTCAGTTTTCTATCCTAGAAAATATGAAATGGTTCGCAATCAATGCCCTCGATCTTTTCTATCCAAAATATTTGATGAAATATTATCGCCTTCACATAAATATTTGTGCATTTTTAATTTAGTGTTTTGGCCCGTTGTTAAACTGATGTTAAAACTAACTTATATTTAGTGTAACATTTTGTAGGAAAATTTTCCCAGACCAACGAATGTGTTTTTATACCCTCCACCATAGGATCGGGGGTTTATTAACTTTGTCATTCCGTTTGTAACACATCGAAATATTGCTCTAAGACCCCATAAAGTATATATATTCTGGGTCGTGGTGAAATTCTGAGTCGATCTAACTTCCGAACGAAACAAGCTATCGACTTGAAACTTGGCACAAGTAGTTGTTATTGATGTAGGTCGGATGCTATTGTAAATGGGCCATATCGGTCCACTTTTACGTATAGCCCCCATATAAAGGGACTCTCAGATTTGGCTTGTGGAGCCTCTAACAGAAGCTTATTTCATCCGATCCGGCTGAAATTTGGTACATGGTGTTGGTATATGGTCTCTAACAACCATGCAAAAATTGGTCCACATCGATCCATAATTATATATAGCCCCCATATAAACCGATTACCAGATTTGGCTTGTGGAGCCTCAAAGAGAAGCAAATTTCATCCGATCCGCTTGAAATTTGGTATATAATGTTGGTATATGGTCTCTAACAACCATGCAAAAACTAGTCCACATCGGTCCATAATTATATATAGCCCCCATATAAAAGGTTCTCCAGATTTGACCTCCGGAGCCTCTTGGAGGAGCAAAATTCATCCGATCCGGTTCAAATTTGGAACTTGGTGTTAGTATATGGTCGCTAACAACCATACCAAAATTGGTCCATATTGGTCTATAGTTATATATAGCCGATCTCCAATCACACAAAAATTGGTCCATATCGGTTCATAATCATGATTGCCACTCGAATCAAAAATAATTTAGCAAAATTTTATTTCTATAGAAAATTTTTCAAAATTTTATTTCTACAGAAAATTTTGTCAAAATTTTATTTCTATAGAAAATTTTGTTAAAATTTTATTCGGTTCATAATCAAATTTTCGTCATTGTCAAAATTTTATTTCTATAAAAAAATTTTGTTAAAATTTGTTTCGGTTATAATCATGGTTGCCACTCGAGTCAAAAATAATCTACCAAAATTTTATATCTATAGAACATTTTGTTAAAATTTTATTTCTATAGAAAATTTTGTCAGAATTTTAATTCTATAGAAAATTTTGTCAACATTTTATTTCTATAGAAAATTTTGTTAAAATTTTATTTCTATAGAAAATTTTTGTTAAAATTGCATTTCTATAGAAAATTTTGTCAAAATTTTATTTCTTAGCTGATGGCCTTAGCAGCCAATGCTAATTTTCCCTTTTATTTTTTATCATACATTTACTGTATGATTAAAATAAACAATAAATAAATAAATAATTTTATTTCTATAGCAAAATTAGTTAAAATTTTAATTCTATAGAAAAGTTTGTTAAAATTTTATTTATGTAGAAAATTTTGTAAAAATTTTGTTTCTATAGAAAATTTTGTCAAACTGAATTATATACGTATTTGATCGATCTTTTTTGATTAAATATAACCACGTATGGACTTACATACAATTTAGAAGACGGTGTTAGGAGGTTTTAAGATACCTTGCCATCGGCAAGCAACTTAAGTAATTCGATTGTGTTTAGAAGAAGTTTCTACGCAATCCATGGTGGAGGGTACATAAGCTTCGGCCTGGCCGAACTTACGGCCGTACATACTTGTTTTTTTTATTCCGAGTATGTCTCATAAATTGTATGTCAGTAAAATTTAAATGGCCATATAAATATGGTAAGTTCAATGCTAACTAATGTTAATTCGTTAATTTAATTAATTTAAAAATTTTGAATTCAATTTATTTCGATTATCAAACGAGATATTTAAGTTTTCCTATAACATAGTTTATTTTTGCTCATTGTAGAAAAAGTCCAATAAAGTGCCCACCATTATACATATTTTCCGCATACGTAAAAGCTTAATCATTTTTTAGCCCACTTTTTAAATACAAACTAATTAAAGTCGAGTATGCAAAGAGCAAAATCTATACCAAAATAGGGATCGATACACACCATATTCGCCAGATCTATTTATGGACGTGATTCCAATTTTCATTTCTAGATTTCCAATTTTAACACGTTGACTGCCGACTACGAGATAACTCGTAGTGCGATTTCCCTTCCAGGAAGCCAACTACGAGATAACACGTAGTAATATAATGTGAAAAAATCAAAATGTCATTTTTGGCCAGTTTTCTAAAAATGGCCTTGGCAGTCAACGTGTTAAGCAAATGGGATAAAACCCCGAACTTAACCTGCTTGCAGACAAACAGCGAATTTTTCTAGCACTGTTTCTGAACTATAGAACTTTATAACAGACAGACACAAATGGTTAGATGGTCATGGCGATTTCAATTGGCAGAAAAGGTGCAACATTCTCAAAATTGATTGCAAAATATGAAAGACACTGTCATAGCTTTTGGGTCCTGTATTTCTCACAATATTATTAGCAATAACTTGAAATTGCACCAGAGAAAAAAGTAGCGTAACACCAATGCAACATATTTTTTACGAAACGAAAACCCCCCCTAGAATTTCTCATGATCATGAATATGCACTCTAGAGAAAAGGGCACTAAAACCAATCTAATGGTGTATTCTTTTCTTGTAAAAAATGCTCACTTTTTTGCATTTTGCCCGGAAAATGAACTTTTTAGGTTTTTTTTTCTAAAACAACAGACAAAAGTGCGAAAAAGCTTCGAATTCTCTTGTGAAAATAGTGCCACGCATAGAGGCAAATGATGGGCATTTTCAGCACTGCCGACAAACGAGAGTGCTGCGATTGCCCTGTTTGCTCCTTTGAATTCTTTTCTGGTCGCTGAAATGATTTTTAGGTTTTTGGCAACATTTAAAAAATGCACATTCTGTACAGACAAAATAAAGGCAAAACACTTTTTTTTACAAAAGAAAACACCATAACTCTGCTTGAGTTCATGGAGATAAATATGTCTTAGTTATAATTTCTCCAATATGAGAAAGTTTCTTTGACTTCAGTAATTTTTTTCTGAACTCGTTTTTCAGAAACTCGTTCTTCAGAATTTCTTAGCATTTATAAATTTTAACATAAATGCGCCCATCTTGAAGTTCAAATGGCACCAAAGGCATTTTTACAATTGTAGCAAGTGAACAAAATGAAATAGTTCTAATAAATTTTCCTGAATTTGTTCTACAATAATTTTAAAACTATTATAAATATTGAAGCACCAACTGCAAAAGGCTATCGGCTTGTCCAATTCCGAAATAGTAAAAGTAGTTAAAAAAGCATAGAAGATCATTACATTTGCCTTGTTTTAACTTTGTATTGTGGAAATCTCATAAAGTGGAGTACAATTTAATTCAAAGTCGATGGGATTTATTAATAGGGACCCTCTAGAAAGAAGAGTCCTGTCATCTACACTGCATTGCCCCAATACGAAAGATTAAGCATCCTTGATTTTACAAAATTTCAAGAACAATAAGGATAAATTTCTTTAGAATAAAGAAATTTAAATTTCAAACTAATTTTCTTTCATACGAAAGAAAACTTATTTGATTTAAAGAATTTATCTTTAAATTGTATGAGCTATTAATTCTTTAGCTTAAAGATAAAAATGTAAGAGTACTACCTCTTGCAAAATGTCTTTAGTTTAAAGAAGCAGCATCTTTTGCTCGTAATCAATACCAAAATTCTTAAAGGAAGGTCAAAAATCTTTGAATTCAAATAAACTTAAACATAAAATAGTTGACACAATTTTGTGATTGATTTTTGCTTTAAATAAATAATTAGGTGATTTAAATTTAGCATTGGTTGGATTGGATACTTTTGAAAAATCTATTAAAATTTTCTGTGTTTTTTTTTTTTAAAGTATAAGAATTGGATTTTCTATTATATTTTTAATTTGAAATAGTTTTTTAAAATATGTATAACTATTTATCATAATGTTTAATTTTTATGGCAATACTAGGGCTCAAATCGGAAGCCCTAAGACTAGAATAATGGAAATAGTGTCAATTAAGCTTTTCATAAATAATATAATCAAGCTATTTTTTCCATATTAAAAAACAAACGAAATGTTTAATAATTTTATTTTTTTAAGCTTGAAAGCTTAGTCCTTGTTTTTTGAATTTATTCAAATTCTAACTAAATTTAGCTCTGGTGGTTCGAAATGGTTCGGTTCTTCTTAAAAAAAATAAGATAATTTTAAAACAGCTCACACCTGACTTTCTAAAACATTTGTATATATCTAAATTAAATATTTTGTTTCTTATATTTTTTATGCTATAACACATACATACATAATCTAGATATATGTAACACACATAAAGCAGAGTCTTCAACACACACATACACATTTCTATATATACATATTTATTTTGTACATATATTTATTTTAAATTTATTATTTTAAGGCATTATTTTATGTGTGATTTTTTTCTTAGATAATTGGATTCGATTTTTGCAAAAATATAAATAAAAACATTTTGCCACAAGAAGAAGAAGAAGACTTATGCAGAGACTTAGTGGATGAGAAACTAAATGGCAAATAATGGGGCCACAAAACCACTCAAGTTTTCTATTATGCTTAATTTGGACGACTAATTGTTTAAATCAATGTTTTTTTTTGTGAAGAGAAAATCAAAGAACATTTACTATTAACCCTTTCACTACCGAAATAAACCTAATGTTAAAAACTTTAATTTTTCTTCTGTTTTTACTTACACTAACAGCATATAGAACAAAAATTGTCATTTTGAAAACCTACCTCAATTACTTCAAGAGCTATATGAGCTTGTTCTGAAAACTTGATTCTTGAATTGTGACCAAATGGCCTTACGAAAATAAGCGCTATTTGACCTATAATATCTTTCAAAGTGTGAGAAAAAATACAAAAAAGAACCCGTAAAAGTATCAGCTATAGTTTTTGTATAAATGTCCATTTACTAGAAACATACAGTACAAAAATTGTCTTTAATTTTCGTATTTTTCGTTTATTGTTAAAGAAGTTTTTAAGAATGTATTTTAGACCTCACCAATATGGACAATATTTATAGCTTATTTAGATTAAAGCCTCTACTTTACAATAACAGCGAGAAATACATCGAAACTAAGTGGGAAAATAGAATTTGGTGTCTTTTTCGAATGTCCTTTTAAGTGGACATCGGTAGTGAAAGGGTTATAATATAGATTTTTGTTCAGCCAATAGTCGAGCAAATATAAAGGTGTAGATGACTACCCAGCAAAAACGTATTGAAAGTGTTATTTTTGGATCCGGAAGTGGTGCAAAAACTGGGCTTGGCCATTTCAACAGACGTTGCTCTGAATTTGCATCACTTCCTAAGGGATGATTCGAATATAGTGTTTTGGATATGAATTATAAAATTCTGTGATATTTTATTCAGTAAATATTTTTGAATTTTCTTTTATGATATATGCTTTAACGCTTGTCTAGTCTCTAATACTTTCAAAAATTCGCAATTTTGTCTAGAAGGGATTTAGAATTTTCTTAGGCACAATTTTAATAATTTTTAACCTTTTATTAACTCTTACATTAATAGAAAAAATTGCGTTCCGCAATTGTGAACGGATGGTGACAAAGTGAAACGGAAACGTTGACAAAAAATCAAAACGGATTGTTCACGATTTCGTCCACAGGCGTTCACGATTTCATGAACGGCATTCGTTTTTCTTTGGCCATGAAAATTCTTAAAATAATCCTTAGACGTTGTTATGGCAACTCCGCCCGTGGTGCAATGTGCTAAGGCGACTGTTAACGCGACAGACAGGTGCAGACGACACAGGTTCGTACTCACGGTAGCGGAAATCTTTTTTAATTTTGTTTTTAAATTCGTAACTTTAACGTTTTCAGATCATGAACGCTGGTTGTTGTTTTGACAACGCATGGTGTCAGTTTAACGTTGTCAGATTGACCCCATATGTTCTCAGTTTGACAACACATGTGTGTTGATTCACTTTCATGAACGGATCGTTTTGCAATGACCACGCCGTTCATGATTTTTTCTATGGGTGTACTTTATTGTTATCTTTGGTGTATGATCATTTGACATTTGGAACTGCATGGGGGTTTCAGATCATTAGCCATTGTCACTACGTGGGTATTCACCAAATCAAATGTTGTAACAGGTTTTTTGTTTGACAACCACCATAGTGTTTGAATCCCCTACCAGTATCATTATAACGATTTATGAGGCAATATACAAATATTTTCATAACATTGACAGGTTTTGATTTCCTAGCCAAATATACAGCAATCCCATTTTGGCGATGAATAACTTTTTTTTTTTGAAATATACTGAGATACAAATGATTTTGCTGTTTACAATTAATACATAAAACTAATAAACTGTTGCTGGCACTTGTAGATTCACAGATACTATGAGCGTCAAAAGTCTGTCAACACCTAGAAACATTTGAGTTCTTGTCAGATTTTTGGAAAAATATAAAAACTGTACAGGTTTTATTTAATCAAACTTAAAGTTTTATTCAAGTTTAAGGAAATAAAACTGAAAAACAAAAAAAAATATTGCAATATTCATTATTAGAAACATTTATATAAAAAACCAATTTTTCACGCATCATGAGTATACACTTTAATTTTAAATTAATTGAAAGTTTAATTTAAAGTGAATTTTCTGTTGTCTAGTACTTTGTTTGGCCTCCCTTGGCCTTTATAACAGCTTGTAGCCTTCGTGGCATTGATTCCGCTAACTTTTTCGTATACTCTACTTATATTTGTTTACACTCCTCTAGTATCGCACCCTTAAGGGACTCTTTACTTGTTATTTTTTTAGTTTATCGAAATTTTCGCTCCAAGTACTCCCAAATATGCTCAATTGGATTGAGGTCTGGGGTTGTGGGGTGTGATCTATTTGTTTTGGTGTTCTGTATAGAAGCCATTCCTTCACTAAGCGAGATGTATTTTTGGATCTTTGTCCTGTTGGAATATTCAATTACAAGGCAAACCCAAATTATCAACGCTTGGTGTTACAGTTTTGTTTAAAGGGTGATACGGTCAAAATTTGGTCAAGGGAAAACGCGTGTAAATCGGTGAAATCGTTTATTTAAAAAATCAAATTAAATTTTTTTTTCAAGTTCAATTAGTATAAAATTCAGGAAAAATATTCAGTTAGGCTTTCGCTTTTCCAAATCCGAATTGCCGGGCCTCACGCTTGACTGCTGCCATCATTTGGCATCTTGCCGTAATGGCAAGATGCCAAATCCGGCCAAAACAGTACGGAACAACCGTGTTTCTTCAGGAAAGGCAGCAGACGTTTATTCAAACACTCTTTGACGTAAATTTCTTGGTTGACAGTCCCGGAAGCTATGAAAATGCTGCTTTTCAAGCCACAGGTACAGATGGCTTACCAAACCAGATATTTCTTTGCGAACTTTGACAGTTTTATGTGCTTGAAAATATCTGCTACCTTTTCCCTTCCTTTTGCCGTATAAAACTCCTGTCCCGGAAGCTGCTTGTAGTCGGTTTTGACGTAGGTTTCGTCGTCCATTACCACGCAGTCAAACTTCGGCAGCATCGTCGTGTACAGCCTCCGGGATCGCGCTTTGGCCGTCGTATTTTGTTTATCATCGCGACTTGGAGTCACTACCTTCTTGTAAGTCGATTGTCCGGCTCGTTTTTTTGGCTCGATGCACGGTTTTAGACGATACATCCAGCTTATTTGCGGCATCTCGGAGAGAGAGGTTAGGGTTTCGCTTGAAACTACCGGCAACTCTCTTTGTCGCCTCAGCGGCTTCCGGTTTTCGATTTCCCCCCGATCCAGACTTCCTGGCTGTCGACAAACGTTCCCCAAACACTTTAATTACATTTGTAACGGTTGATTTGGCAACTTTTAGCGATTTTGCCAGCTTTGCGTGCGAGTAGCTCGGATTTTCGCGATGCGCGAGCAAAATTTTGATACGCTGCTCTTCTTGATTGGACGGCATTTTGACAACTGAAGAGTGAATTCCAAAATCAAAATAGGAGCAACATTCTACACACACACTTCAAAATGAGGGGTGTTCAGGTTTTGTAAATGCAAAATTGAATGAAATACGTCAAGTTTATATTGACCAAAATTTTGACCGTATCACCCTTTAGAAGATCTATATAACCTTTTGCATTCATAGTCAAAACATCCCCAGACCATAACCGAGCCTCCACCATGTTTCACCGTAGTTTGGAGGTTTTGTTCATTGAACTCTGAATTAGTCTTCCTCCATATGTTCCTGTGCTTTTCGGAGCCAAATATCTCGAACTTACTTTCGTCAGTAAAAAGAACAGTATTCCAAAATAAAACGTCCTTGTTTTTGTACTTTTGCGCATAATAAAACGTTTCTGCTTATTGACTTTCAAAATGTATGGCTTCTTTCGACGACGGCGGCCACGTAACCCACTTTTATGCAAAATTCTTCTTACGGTACTGGCGCTTACGGGCTTCTGAGTCTCTTGTTATATTTTTAGCAATCTCCACCGCACTTGTGCCAGGATTTTTCTTGACTGTGGAAACAATTTCTCTTGCATCTCGCTCATGTAGTCGTTTTGGTCGGCCTGATCTGAATTTATCTACGATTTTCTTTATAGTTGTATGGTGTCTTCCAACAATTTTAGAAATTTCGCGGAACGCTTTGCCATTTTTCCTTAAATCGATAATGATTTTCTTGGTTCCTAAGGAGATTTCATTTTCATGGTTCTGACTACGTTTTCTCTATTAAATCGATCTTCTCACTTCAAACAATAATAACGAATGAATAAAGGCAATATCAATAATCATTTTCCACCACTACTTCACGCAAAAGTAACGGTGAATATAACGGTACGCCAAATGAGTCAATAATAAATGAGTTAAAATCCAAGTGTTGTCTCGCTTATGAAATGTAAAATGTTGAGTTTTTTTATACAAATGTTTGTTTTGCAAAGTTGTTGTTTTTTCACTTTTATTTTCATAGGGTTGAATAAAACTTTACATTTGATCGATTCAAAACCTATGTATAATTTTGTATTTTTTTAGTAATCCTACGAGAAGCAAAATGTTTACGGGTGTTGACACACTTTTGACGCTCACAGTATGTGCCAGTGCAACTGGGTAGCACTACGTGTCAATAATTCTTTGTTCGTAATTTTATCAATAGAAAAAAAATAATCAATAACTCATCATATGCCTTTCATACAAATGCTAAGTGGAGGATGATAAAATAATAGAACAAAAGAACCATAAAATATATATGCCAGATCACTAGAAATGGATCAGCAAAAACCTTTAATTCAAGATATAGCCTACTTAATTGCTTATATGCCAATTTTCTAAACAATTTTATTTGTAAAGTGCCGATTATCATAGATTGTTTTTCTTTTATTGTCTTATAAGAGTGTACTCTTAAATATAAAATTGTGTAAATATAGCAGAAAACAACACTGTGAGTATATAAATAAGGTTCTACATGCAAAAGAAAAAAAATCACAAGTTAACTCCATTTATCTGAAACCAACTTTTTAAAGTTCAATATTCCACGTTAACTGATATTAAGTATTTATATGTTGTGTCCACATTTCGATATTTTTGAGGGATAGTGATTTTCCCCATTCTGCACAGTCCTACCTGAAGAAAAGAAATCGTCTAAATTCGAAGTATATTCACCAGTGTTCACCAGAAATGGAAAATTATCGCCAATTTTGATGATTTTTAGAGCCAAAAACTGAATTGGCGATTTTTATGACGAAAAATATTCAAGGGCTATTAACATCTTCTATTGCAATGTTGAGGAAGAGCGTATATAAACTCACATGGTCCAGTCATTGCTATTTTATCCTCTTTGTGAAACTCATGAGATTTCAAAATATTCACAATTTCTGTTGCGATACCACTTGACAGTTTACGTTTATAATCGCCTAACAGAAAGGAGTTGCTTAGCAATGAACTAGGAATAGAATTGGGCATCTCATTTTTATAGCAGAGAGATCAACGCAATCTGCATCATGACCTAATAACATAAGTGAGTTTGCATCAACTGATGATACGATTTGAAGAAATAGAAGGCTTTGGCGGGTTTCCTCTATATTGATTCTTTGAGAAGTAATTAATGTTAAAATTCGTCTTCTTCCTATAAAATTCATTGCATGATGCCACACGGATTCTAATGGGCTTTAAGGTGGAATTACATACCATGCGGTCATGCGTGCGTACGTTGTATTCGAATGCATTGACGAATACGATTCTTCAATTAAGATACACTGCATGCGTCGAAACACACATTCCTTGCCTCTGCGCATTTTATTATGATTTTTATATTCCAAGCACTTTTTAATCTATAGGACTTTATGTTTTTTAACTTCCTCAATAATTCCTTGTCCAATATTTAGATGGTTTTTCGGTTTATTGATTTGTTTACATTTAATTTTGTCAAAGCACCCAAAGCATTGAAAAGTTCGTCAACTTCATGCGGGTTATGCGTACGTTGCTTTTATCGTTATTTTTATCCAAGATTTAAACTTTTTTTGATAATAGCACATAACGTACGTACGCATGACCGCATGGTATGTAATTCCACTTTTGTAATGAAGATAACTTACGAAAATGTTCTTTCCTAATTAGTTGTAATTTTATTTAAATAATTTAGGGCTTAGGTTAGGTTAGGTGACAGCCCGATGTATTAGGCTCACTTAGACTATTCAGTCCATTGTGATACCACATTGGTGAACTTCTCTCTTATCACTGAGTGCAACCCGATTCCATGTTAAGCTCAATGACAAGGGACCTCCTTTTTATAGCCGAGTCCGAACGGCGTTCCAAATTGCACTGAAACCACTTAGAGAAGCTTTGAAACCCTCAGAAATGTCGCCAGCATTACTGAGGTAGGATAATCCACCGCTGAAAAACTTTTTGGTGTTCGGTCGAAGCAGGAATCGAACCCACGACCTTGTGTATGCAAGGCGGGCATGCTAACCATTGCACCACGGTGGCTCCCGTGGCTAATTTAGGGCTTGTATTATGCGTGTACTTTCCGATGGCAACATTGGACTTTTTGACGACAAGTGTTATTTCATGAATTTAAGCCAAACGAAAATAGTTAAAAACTTGGGAGATGAAACAAAAACTACGATTTTCTTTTGGGTTTCCACGATCTGACACTGTTTTAGATCATATCTGACAAAACTGATTCAACACACAAATGCCTTCAGATAGAGAATAATCATTGACAGAATCAAAAGGACACAATGGCACTATATGCTGATAATATGGCAACTACATTATATAATCTGAGAACTCAAAGTTTATGATTATAAAAAGAAACGTGTATGGTATGAAATCGAAATGAGTACGAAATGAGAATTCGATAGAATCTTGAAATTTTTATGCTTAAATGATAAATTAAAATATCCGTCATACTTTACCGTTCACACTAAAATGAACCAAATGTATTTGATTCTAATGAATTTAACTTATTAGTGATATTTTCTTATCAATTTATTTTTTTTTAGAAGGTATATAGGGATAAAAACGATTTTTCGATTAATCAAACAGAAAACTCCGAGTAGACTTGAGAATGTTCAAACTCTTCCAGATATATGGAAACAATCATATTTTATGCCTTTGTACAAATCCGGTGACCGAAAAGATGTATGCAATTATCGAAGTATCTCGAATCTTAGCGCTATCCCTAAGTTGATGGAGAAGATATTAACTAATTATATAACCCACCAGATATCTTCATTATTATCTGCAAGCCAACATGGTTTTAGAAGAAAACGATCGACTATAACAAACCTTTTAGAATTTACTTGCTTTTAGAAATCGCTTGCAAACTGATACTATCTACACTGATTTCAGTAAAGCATTCGACAAAGGTATTCATGCTCTCCTTCTACAGAAGTTAGATATGATTGGCTTCAGCAATTCTTTATTAAAATTGTTTCAATCGTATTTAATCGGTCGGAGACAATGTGTTAAGTTCGGCAATGCAACATCAAGACATATCTCCGTTAATTCGGGTGTTCCCCAAGGCAGTCAACCTCGGGCCCGTTTTATTCTGTTTATTTATCAGTGATTTACCATCGATTATACAGTATTCTAATATACTTATGTCATCGGCGAGATGACGTAAAATTATTTCGATCACTTAATGATCCCGTTGAACAATATTATCTTCTCCAATTGGTGTGAAATTAACTTAATGGAGTTAAATATCTTAAAATGTAAATTAATGCGATTCTCGAGGGGTACTGTATATGATTCAAGTTATATTATCGGTTCTACCAAGCTGGAGGCAGTTGATTCTTTCAAGGACCTTGGATTGTTAATGCATCAGAGTCTGAAGTGCTGTCAACACATATCTATGGCGATAAGTAAAGCATATGTTACTCTTGGATTTATGAAATTATGGAGTAAAGAGTTTAGAGATTACTCAATTACCAAGACACTATACACTTCTTTGTACGAAGCTATCTTGAGTATGGTTCCATAATTTGGGATCCATATTACACCATCCACTCTAACAAGATAGAATCTGTACATAAGCAATTTCTTTTATTCTGCCTTCGACACAGAGGCTGGGATCGCCAGTCTTTACAATCATATGAATTTCGTTTGAATCTTATAAAATTTCTCTCATTGACAAGTCGCAGAACGATGTTAAATATCTGTTATATAATGAATATAATTCAAAGTGAAATCGAATCAGAGTTTCCTCTTAACAGGCTTCCCTTCAATATACCAGAACTAACTATGCAAATAATGATCCCTTTCGAAGATTATGCTTTTAGTTCAACAAATATTTTAACCTTATTTTAACCTGAGAACCGAGTAACATTGAAGAGAAACATTATCTTGCACTTGAACAGATAATTTGTTTGTACATATTAGTCTGTGAGGATTTTGTATCTATAGACTTAGTTAATAAATAAAAAAAACTTCTTGGGCTTATAGAAACCGCAGTTTTTATTCAATTTACCTGAAATTGGAAATCTAGAGGTATTGTAGGATCACAAATACGTGTGACAAAAATTGTGAGTATCGGTCCATGTTTTGGTATGTCCCCCATATAAAACGACCTCCCGATTTGGGGTCTTGGGCTTATAGAAACCGTAGTTTTTATCCAATTTGTCTGAAATTGGAAATCTAGAGGTATTTTCGGGTCATAAAGAGGTGTGCCGAAAATGGTGAGTATCGGTCCATATTTTGGTATAGCCCCCATATAGACCGATTTCCCGATTTTACTTCTTGGGCTTCTAGAATCCGAAGTTTTTATCCTATTTGCCTGAAATTGGAAATCTAGAGGTATTTTCGGGTCATAAAGAGTCATGCCGAAAACGGTGAGTATCGGTCCATATTTTGTTACAGCCCCCATAAGAACGATCTCCCGATTTAACTCCTTAGGTTTCTAGAAACCGTAGTTTTTATCTGAGTTGCCTGAAATTTTAAATATTCTGGTATTTTAGGCTCACAAAAACGTGTATCGGATTAAGTTTTTATCGGTCCATTTGGTAATGCCTCCATATAGACCGACTTCACTTCTTGAGGGTGTAGAAGGCGCACTGATCATGAAAATTGCTTGAAACTCAATGTAAAATTTCCAGATTTTACTTCTACAGATTTAAGATTTCAAATCAAGACGTTATTTTATAATTTTCTTGCACACTTACAAGAGATGTTAATGATTCCTCTAAAACTCAAACAAAAATGGTTCTTATAAATCCAGAATCTGATATAGTCCTCATAGGTAAAATCTTTAAATTTATCTTCGGTAAGTGTCCTCAAGTCCTCAAGCACTCCTGAAATTTCAAAGAAAACCCTAATATTTGGTTCATGGTGGTGGGTATTTAAGATTCGGCCCGGCCGAACTTAGTGCTGTATATACTTGTTTTATATATGTGTAGAAAATTAGATTTTTCCATCGGAAGGTCGACAACTTTTCCAAATTTTTAAATTTCAAATTGTGAAAAAGCCGACACTTCCAAATTTTGAAAACGTCGAATACCGACAAGGTCGGCATATTTTGAAAACTTGAAAAACCATCTTTTCTAATTTTGGAAAAAGTTGACTTTTCCACATTTTTTGAAAAAGTTGACTTTGACATAGTTTAAAAACTTGCAAATTGACTTTTTCAAATTTTAACAAGTAAGAAAAGTCTAAATTCGGGCGGGGCCGACTACATTATACCCTGCACCATTTTGTAGATTCACATTTTCGATACTATATCAAATCCTATATATAAGAGTGTATTTACCCATATACATATATTTAAATCTGACCCGATCTGGACAGAATTTGATAGACTTCTACAAAATCTATAGACTCAAAATTTAAGTCGGCTAATGCACTAGGGTGGAACACAATGTTAGTAAACAACAAGTAAGGAAAGTCTAAAGTCGGGCGGGGCCGACTGTATTATACCCTGCACCACTTTGTAGATCTAAATTTTCGATACCATATCACATCCGTCAAATGTGTTGGGTGCTATATATAAAGGTTTGTCCCAAATACATACATTTAAATATCACTCGATTTGGACAGAATTTGATAGACTTTTACAAAATCTATAGACTCAAAATTTAAGTTGGCTAATGCACTAGGGTGGAACACAATTTTAGTAAAAAAATATGGGAAACATTTAAATCTGAAGCAATTTTAAGGAAACTTCGCAAAAATTTATTTATGATTATCGCTCGATATATATGTATTAGAAGTTTAGGAAATTTAGAGTCATTTTTACAACTTTTCGACTAAGCAGTGGCGAATTTACAAGGAAAATGTTGGTATTTTGACCATTTTTGTCGAAATCAGAAAAACATATATATGGGAGCTATATCTAAATCTGAACCGATTTCAACCAAATTTGGCACGTATAGCTATAATGCTAATTCTACACCCTGTGCAAAATTTCAACTAAATCGGAGTAAAAAATTGGCCTCTGTGGCCATATGAGTGTAAATCGGGCGACCGATATATATGGGAGCTATATCTAAATCTGAACCGATTTCAATAAGATTTGGCACACTTGACTATAGTACTACTAGGATAACGTAGAAGATTGTCTTGTGTAAAATTTCTATATCGCGATGAAAATCGAACTATGCATATCCCAGCAAAAAACGGTGCTCCATCCTACAACATGCCCATGTTAAACTCAACGCTTATGCGCCAATTTTGTACCACTTGTGCAAAATTTCTATATCGCAATGAAATTTTGCACAATTTGGCACACTTGACTATAGTACTAATTGTATTCCTAGTGCAAAATTTCAACCAAATTGGGGTAAAACTCTGGCTTCTGGGACCATATTAGTCCATATCGGGCGAAAGATATATATGGGAGCTATATCTAAATCTAAACCGATTTCAATAAAATTTGGTACACTTGACTATAGTACTAATTGTACGATTTCAATAAAATTTGGTACACTTGACTATAGTACTAATTGTTCTTCTTGTGCAAAATTTTAAGCAAATTATGGTAAAACTCTGGCTTCTGGGGCCATAGAGGGCCATATCGGGCAAAAGATATCAATGGGAGCTATATCTAAATTTGAATCGATTTCTTCCAGAATCACTAGAGTTGTATTCCGAGCCAAAGCACATACTTGTGCCAAATTTGAAGTCGATTGGACTAAAACTGCGACCTAGACTTTGATCACAAAAATGTGTTCACAGACAGACGACTCAGGAGCCCACCCTAGGCATTTTTGTCAAAGACACCATGTGTCTATCTCGTCTCCTTCTGGGTGTTGCAAGCATATGCACTAACTTATAATACCCTGTTACACAGTGTGGCACAGGGTAAAAAACGTTGAAAGCTAAACATTTTGACTAAAGTTTGAAAAAGTCGACCTTGAAATCTCGAAACGTTGACTTTTCCAATATTTGAAAAGGTTGAAAGCTTAACGTCGACTTTTCTAAATTTTAAAAAAGTCGAAAAATGGAAAAGCCGATTTTTGTGAAATGTAAAAAAGTCGAAAGATCCATAGGTTTATGTTTTGATTTTGATTAGAATCTCTGCCATTAGGAAAATTGGAACGATACACGCTTCAACAACTCATTGAAATTCACAGACCACCGTGGTGGCTTATTTTTCAGTGGATCTCAGCCAAAATCTGTGTAATCTTAAGTCACCGTATTGAAGGGAGCCACCGTGGTGCAATGGTTAGCATGCCCGCCTTGCATACACAAGGTCGTGGGTTCGATTCCTGCTTCGACCGAACACCAAAAAGTTTTTCAGCGGTGGATTACGCCACCTCATGTAATACTGGTGACATTTCTGAGGGTTTTAAAGCTTCTCTAAGTGATTTCACTGCAATGTGGAACCACTTTCGGACTCGCCTATAAAAAGGAGGTCCCTTGTCATAGAGGTTAACATGGAATCGGGCAGAACTCAGTGATAAGAGAGAAGTGTACCACATCTGGTATCACAATGTATTCAATCTTACCTAACATAGCCTAAATCTAAACCATAAAACATATGGTTTTTATTTTGAACGTTCACAAGGTCTACAATTTTGAAAAAGAATAATAATATTTGGTAGGATAACGTAGAAGATTGTCGTGTGTAAAATTTCTATATCGCGATGAAAATCGAACTATGCATATCCCAGCAAAAAAACGGTGCTCCATCTTACAACAGGCCCATGTTAAACTCAACGCTTATGCGCCAATTTTGTACAACTTGTGCAAAATTTCTATATCGCAATGAAAATCGAACTATGCATATCCCAGCAAAAAAATGGTGTTCCATTCTATAACATGCCCATGTTAAAATCAACGCTTCTGCGCCAATTTTACACCACTTCCGATTGTCTTGTGTAAAATTTCTATATCGCAATGAAAATCGAACTATGCATATCCCAGCAAAAAAAAAATGGTGCTCCATTCTACAACATGCCCATGTTAAAATCATCGCTTCTGCGCCAATTTTGCACCACTTCCGCATCCAAAATTAACATTACCACTAATATTTTGGCGACGCTTTTTTGCCTGTATGTAAAATAACTAAATGTGAAATGATATCATTGTTTTTTTCAAGGATATCATGGGAAAAAATCCAAGCTACTTCTCTGTACATTTAAGACGAAATCGCTGATATTTTATAGGTTGATGAGTTACCATAGATAACGAGTATTAAAAACACAAGTTTATTTGAAGCAAATAAAAAAACGTCAAAATCTTTTGAATGCAAATAATTATTTTTTTGTTTACATTAAGTTTCAAACAAATTGTAAACGTAGTATACGGTTTTATTTAATTCAAACAATTAAGCAAAATCCAAGCACAATAGAATGACTCCAAGCAATATATGGAGAGTAAATATTGATTAAGTGGTTTCAAGATTTGGCCCATTAGCCTATAGAGGAATGATTGGCAATTGTATGTCCTAAACTTGAAAAAAATATATATATTTTCTTTGTCTCGAAACGAAATAAAAGACAAACGAAGTTATCTTACAATAAAAACTCGTTAGATGCAATGGTTGTTATGGTTGGTTTATATTTGATTTGCAGTTTTGTTAAACAACAAAAGAAATTTGTTTGTCTAAAATTGTGTTTCCAGCCAAATTATTTTATTGTTTTCAGCCGTGTATAGATGTATAATTTTCTAATCTTCTGTTTTTGTTTTAATTTAGATTAAATTTTATTGTAGTTTCGTTTATATGTTTACAGGAATCACATTTGCAATTGAGGACAATTACTTTTAGTTTTTTTTTTTCTATTCTATTTACTATTACATCTATGACATTATTCTATTAAATTACAATATCCTTATATGTATGTATGGTTTCTTGTTAACTTGTCTTCCATGTAATTTTCTAGTTGATATTGCTCTTGATTTTGGTTTTTTTTTTTGTATAGTGGTTTTAATGGTTTCATGTTTGACATGGATTTTTCATTTTACATACAAATGTATCTGCTTAATTAATTATTGGTTATGGATTGGAGCTATTGTTGTAGTTGCTTGTTTCATGTTCTATATTTAATCTATAAATAGTACTATACAGGCCTAGAATTATTTACTAACTAAATGTTTGTGTAGACTAGAAAACTTTCAGATAGAAAAAGTTCCATTTCAATGTTTTGAAGAATTTCCGTTATGGACATGTCAAAGCATAGTCATGACAACCATGGCCAATCTTCAAAATGCTTATAGAAAATATTTAACGAAAAAAGCAACATGGTTTTATTTCGATTTCGTTTAGGATAAAAGGGATTATCTTGTTTTGTGCGTGTAGCCTCTTTTGAGCCATTGGTGGTCGAACGATGGAAAAAGACATTGAATGTTGTCGCTACACTGGAGAAAAAACTTGACCTACTATAGAAAATAATCGAATCTAAATTTAAGGACAATGCAAAATAAACAACAAGAGTAGGTTAAACAACAGAGGAAAAGTATCCCAGCAAAAAATGCTTCAGCAGTAAGAGGTAGTGCAGTTGCTGCTCTAAGTCGGGACATCGCCCACAAAAATCAGCGATGATTCTTCCCTTACAATCCTGCTTCCCTTCCCTTACAATCCTGCTTCCCTTCCCTTACAATCCTGCTGAAATAGTGCTCCATTTTTTGCTGGGATGCTTGTCAAATTTCTTTATGATAAAGAAATTTTAATTTAACGAAACCCCATGATCTTAGCTTTAAGTTTTTTTTTTTGTTTCTCATTAAATTTATGGCACATTTTTTTGTTAATTTCGGTCGCTAATCAGTTAAAGTCATATGTCTTTGGAGTAATGGAAAGTTTGTTAAACAAAAAGTAAACATTTTTGATCTAATGAAATAATCTTTAAATTGACTGAGATATTCAATCTTTGGGTTAAATAGTAAAAGGGTCTCAAATCTAGGTTACGACTTAGATATTGTATATTTGGTTTCAAGTTTTATTATTTTAGTTTAGAAAATTGTATTTACTTTGAAAAGAGTCTGTAATAATTTGTTTTTTTATATTTATTGGTACTCGAAATTCGATCCTACGCTTCCTTTTTATGGATTTTTTGGCGGGAAGAGCTTGCCTTCGGCTAACATCTATTGTGAATATATAATGAACGAATTCTCTTCGAAAAAGAATGAAAATTTTCGTTAAAAGCATGAAATTTGTCATTATTTTACAACCAATGAAGACTTTCATAAAAAAAATGAAATGTTAAGTTGTTTCTATCGAAATTTAGTCTTCTTACCCCCATTTTGATGAAGCTCCGTTAGTGCTCCATTAGCTAACGAACTTTTAAACCATACTATGGACATATCTGTAATCTTGCTTATATATTCCACATGCCAGTTAGAAATTTAACTGCTGGAAATTTTTCAGTTAAAGCTAATTGGAAAAAAGATATTTGCAATTTTCTTGCTGTTAACTGGCAGTTAAAGCCTAACGGAGCTACATGAAAATGGCCGTTAGTTGTATGTAAAACTTTCATAATTTTTATGAAAACATTTCGTATTTTTTTTTTAAAGTTTCGTACTTTTTATGAAACAATTTTGTACTTTTTACGAAATAGTCTCGTACTGTTTATAAAATATGATAAATCTATTGTCCAAAGTGCAATTTATTGTAGTAACAAGTTTGAAAATGTCATCACTACCTTAATCACCCTTATTCCTGAAGTCGCCCTCGCTCTCGCCGTCGCTTTTTGTCGTCTGTCGCTTTTAAGTCGTCTCGTCATTCATTTGGTATTCCTGCGAAGTGGCGACGGCGACGACGACGATTACTTTTTGTACCAATTACAATACTCGGTAATAAAAGGCCGATACCACTAGAAAACAATCAGCTGATGTGCAAAAAAAGAATTTTAATTTTTTCGGTTTAAAATATTTTTATTTCTGACGCAATTCTAAGTCGGACAATTAAGTAAAAATATTTAATTTGACGCGGAAAAATGTGGATATATATTCAAGGACAGTTAAAGCTTCCAAAACTACAAAAATGGCGACGACGCGTGAAAGAAAACAATCAGCTGATGTGCAAAACTGAATTTTAATTATTTGCGTTTAAAATGCTGTTTGTTTGTAATCCAATGTTGACTTGGAAAATCAAAATAAATGATAAATTTGACTCGGGAAATGATTTAGATATCTACATTAGGACAATAACAACATCCGGCATATACAATTGGAACGACGTTGACATTATGTGCCCAAGGATCATTCAAAGTTCGACACAAATGTTACCTAAGTTTGGTGCTAAATAAAATACATTGGCCTTGAAGGATTTCTATTAAAAATAAATGGAATTGAAAATCAACACGTTTACTTTAATTGTACAGTGTTCTTTTCTGTGATTTCAATGTGATGACCATAACTGCTATATATACTGATTTTTCCCATTTTTTTTTGTAATTATTGAAGATTAGTCACTTTACCTCTTACCAATTTTCATTTTTATACCCTCCATCATAGGATGGGGGTATATTAACGTTGTCATTCCGTTTGTAACACATCGAAATATTGCTCTAAGACCCCATAAAGTATATATATTCTGGGTCGTGGTGAAATTCTGAGTCGATCTAAGCATGTCCGTCCGTCCGTTCGTCCGTCCGTCCGTCCGTCCGTCCGTCCGTCCGTCCGTCTGTTGAAATCACGCTAACTTCCGAACGAAACAAGCTATCGACTTGAAACTTGGCACAAGTAGTTGTTATCGATGTAGGTCGGATGGTATTGAAAATGGGCCATATCGGTCCACTTTTACGTATAGCCCCCATATAAAGGGACCCTCAGATTTGGCTTGTGGAGCCTCTAACAGAAGCATATTTCATCCGATCCGGCTGAAATTTGGTATATGGTGTTGGTATATGGTCTCTAACAACCATGCAAAAATTGGTCCATATCGGTCCTTAATTATATATAGCCCCCATATAAACCGATCCCCAGATTTGGCTTGCGGAGCCTAAAAGAGAAGCAAATTTCATCCGATCGGGCTGAAATTTGGTACATGGTGTTGGTATATGGTCTCTAACAACCATGCAAAAATTGGTTCACATCGGTCCATAATTATATATAGCCCCCATATAAACCGATCTCCAGATTTGGCTTGCGGAGCCTCAAAGAGAAGAAAATTTCATCCGATCCTGCTGAAATTTGGTACATGTTGTTGGTATATGGTCTCTAACAACCATGGACAAATTGGTCCATATCAGTCCTTAATTATATATAGCCCCCATATAAACCGATCCCCAGATTTGGCTTGTGGAGCCTCAAAGAGAAGTAAATTTCATCCGATCCGGCTGAAATTCTGTACATGGTGTTGGTATATGGTCTCTAACAATCATGCAAAAATTGGTCCACATCGGTCCATAATTATATATAGCCCCCATATAAACCGATCCCCAAATTTGGCTTGCGGAGCCTCAAAGAGAAGTAAATTTCATCCGATCCGGCTGAAATTTGGTACATGATGTTGGTATATGGTCTCTAACAACCATGCAAAAATTGGTCTACATCGGTCCATAATTATATATGGCGCCCATATAAACCGATCCCCAGATTTGGGTTGCGGAGCCTCAAAGAGAAGCAAATTTCATCCGATCCGCCTGAAATTTGGTACATGGTATTGGTATATGGTCTCTAACAACCATGCAAAAATTGGTCCACATCCGTTCATAATTATATATAGCCCCCATATAAACCGATCCCCAGATTTGGCTTGCGAAGTCTCCAAGAGAAGCAAATTTCATCCAATCCGGTTGTAATTTGGAACATGGTGTTAGTATATGATCTTTAACAACCGTGCCAGAATTGGTCCATATCGCTCCATAATTATATATAGCCCCCATATAAAACATTCTCCAGATTTGACCTCCGGAGCCTCTTGGAGGAGCAAAATTCATCCGATCCGGTTCAAATTAGGCACGTGGTGTTAGTATATGGTCGCTAACAACCATACCAAAATTGGTCCAATCACACAAAAATTGGTCCATATCGGTTCATAATCATGGTTGCCACTAGAGCCAAAAATAATCTACCAAAATTTTATTTCTATAGAAAATTTTGTCAAAATTTTATTTCTATAGAAAATTTTGTCAAAATTTTATTTCTAGAGAAAATTTTGTTAAAATTTTATTCGGTTCATAATAAAATTTTCATCATTGTCAAAATTTTATTTCTATAGAAAATTTTATCAAAATTGTGTAAAACAGAGTGTGAAGCTGTGCACACCAGAATAAATCCTTGAAAACGGTTTTGACGAAGTCAACCGAAATATTGGAAATAAAACTTAAATAAAAACATCATTCCTATGTTTTTTAATCGACCTATAGCCGAAACTATGATAAGCATTGCATAAAAATTTTATTTCTATAGAAAATTTTGTTCAAATTTTATTCGGTTCATAATCATGGTTGCCACTCGAGCCAAAAATAACCTACCAAGATTTTATTTCTATAGAAAATTTTGTCAAAAGTTTATTTCTATAGAAAATTTTGTTAAAATTTTATTCGGTTCATAATAAAATTTTCATCATTGTCAAAATTTTATTTCTATAGAAAATTTTGTTCAAATTTTATTCGGTTCATAATCATGGTTGCCACTCGAGCCAAAAATAATCTACCAAGATTTTATTTCTATAGAAAATTTTGTCGAAAGCTTATTTCTATAGAAAATTTTGTGAAAATTTTATTTCTATAGAAAATTTTGTTAAAATTTTATTTCTGTAGAAAATTTTGTCAAAATTTTATGTCTACTTTGTCAAACTGAATTATATACGTATTGGATCGATCTTTTTTGATTTAATATATACCACGTATGGACTTACATACAATTTAGAAGATGGTGTTAGGAGGTTTTAAGATACCTTGCCATCGGCAAGCGTTACCGCAACTTAAGTAATTCGATTGTGGATGGCAGTGTTTAGATGAAGTTTCTACGCAATCCATGATGGAGGGTACATAAGCTTCGGCCTGGCCGAACTTACGGCCGTATATACTTGTTTATATTTATTTTTAAATTGTTCGATTAATAAAGTCTAAAAAACTTCTTCAAAAATTAAACACTAAACTCGTCGCTGGTAAATATAAAGGCGACAAAAAGCGACGATGTTGGCGACAAAAAGCGACACCAGGAATATCGATTTTCTTCGATAGCAGAATATATCGACGAATGGAATACCAATTAGTGGCGACTGACGAAAAGCGACAAAAAGCGACGGCGAGGGCGACTTCAGGAATAAGGGTGAATATTTTGAACAATTTTCAGTTTGGTTGCCTCATTTTCATACCCTCCACCATACTATATACTAACGTTGCAATTCCTTTTCTGTTTTGGTCTCAGATCTCATTAAACTATATATATTCTGGGTCGTGGTGAAATTTTCAGTTGATCTAGCGATTTAATTTTAATTTTATTTTTTGAATTTTAAAATTAATTTTAATTTTGATTTAAATTTTAATCTTAATTTTATTTTAATATAAATTTAAATTTAACTTTAATTTTGATTTTAATTTAATTTTTACTTTAATTTCTATTTTAGTTTTATTTTAATTTCAAATTTAATTTTGATTCTAGTTTTAATTATAATTTTGTTATAAATTTATATTTTAATTTTGATTTCAATTTTAGTTTTCTTTTTAATTACCCATGAAAACCCATAAAAATTGTCTTAACCAATCAGTATAAATATTCGCTCGGGCGAAATTCATTTAAAAACTGACATTTCTATCAAAACTGATGTTCTAAATAAAAAGTGGGCCTTATCCCTAATGTGTTATGTAAAGTCACTTAAGTAATTTTTCTTCCACGCGAGGCAAAGCGATTATTTTTCTATCGTTCGACCCATCAATAGGCCTTTGGTAACTGGAAATTTACATAGTCCTATTTTACGATCATACGAAATTGGGTACTCTTAAAATTAATTTGTAAAACTAGGAATAATCTATCCACTGTCATCGGCATCACTGTAACTGCTTTGGGGTTGACCATCTCTCTCCTCCAATAGACTGCGATTCAGCTCTTGTATACGGGCGGATAAGGCTCGACGTCGTGGTGTACCAAATGAAGGAATTGGAGGCGGTTCAATAAGCGTATTTTTTTCGCCTACAAGGGGATCACCGGATCGACAAATTAAACCGATTCACAATTTATAGATTTTTTTTCAATTTTTTTTCGAATATGATTGGAGTTGTGACCATTGTGATGTGATAGTTGGATGTGAAAGCAATAGCGTTTCGTTAGCACGATCGCATTTAAAGTAAAGTGGAGATTTTGGAATGAGAGTGCCAATATGTTGAGATTCGTGTGTGATAAGAGTTGAGGTGAGATTTGTTGTGTTTTTTGTTTGTTTGATAGGCGTGGGCGAAGGGGTGTGTCAAAAGAGTTTAGGCGTTTCAAGGAAAATGTTCAGTATTTTGAGGTTATTTTGTTTGAAGTCAAAGAAGAAGAGATAAGAAAAACAAATTAAGTTTTACAAATTTGTTCAATAATACTTAAGAGAAAATGTTTGCTAAGACTAATTTACCGATTGGTCTCTATAAATGGTCTATATAATTATTATGATATATAATATTTTTGGCAAAGAAAATTTGTAATATGCTAAATAAAATTTCATATTTTTGCTTGGTTTTGAACTATAGAAATATTCTAAAAATTATATATATGTATGTAGGTATGCTTGTAATACAAAAAATTTTATACATTTGTAATAAATACAACATATGTATGAATTCTAAATTAAACAACAACAAAAAATATTTTTATGTGTATATAAGCTAAGAAGCTAAAAACTTAAATTGAATGACTAACTTTTAACCAAAGGACCAATATGACCACTTACGATTCATTGCATTGAGTGGTATCTATAGCCAGTATTGATCTTCAAAGGATGCCGAAAATAAATTCCAAATTAAAACTATATTTCATGCAAATTTTTTCACAATTTTATTTTCAAAATGTTCTCATTTACACAAAATGCTTTCGTTACAAACGCATTTGTAAATTTCAATTTTTTTTTTATTACATACACATTTGATTGATAATCAGCACTTGAACAAAATAAATTTATTTCTATATAATAAGAAGAAATTGTTTAAAGTATATCTCAACTAAATATAAGGAGAAAAAGTTTGGTTTCTAAAGCTATAGAATTGTTTTGGCAGTGTAGATTAAGTGACTTCCTAGTTACTAATATACATACGAATGTCTTGCTCAGAGATGTAGCTGACCCAAAATGATATTAAATTCGATTACTTGAATATAAAAAAGATTCGAAAAATTACTATTTACATTATAAATACAAGTGCTTAATTTTTTTTATCCCCAGAATTATGTCTATAACCAACATATTAATTCATAAATGAAACATTTTCATAAATTCAATGAAAATGTTCGTCAAATTTTCAAACTTTTATAGACACTTTATCATAAATAGGAAAATGTTTCTAATATATGACTCCTTGATTCAATATAGAACCATTTCCAAAAATATAAGAAACATTTTCATTATTATGATGAGTTATGAAAAATTACATGTTATTGATGAACATTTAAATCTCGTTAATGAAAAGAGTTATCCACACAATTGTATACAGTATGATTCAACGTAGATGGGAAGTGTGGCACATTTAGTGTATTTGTCATTTCAAAGGACCCTTATTTTTCAGTCTAAGTGCCCACAAAAATATTAGCTCTAGATCTACCTTTTAAGGCAATATGATCGTGACTGTGGCTTTCATTCCTCCATCAATTGGTTGTTCGGTCTTCGTACAGAGGACTTGTTTCTGCGTGATTGTGATGCCGGAAGGGTTTTGGAAAATATTCTTCGCAACTTCAGAAAATTCCATGTTTTCCGTACGGCAAAAACAAATTAGTAAAATACGAACAAATACAGTTTCGACCAAACATCAAAAAGTTTTTCTGCGGTGGATTATACCCCGTAAATAATTCCCTCTGAGTGTGTCAGAGCTTCTCCAAATAGTTGCACCGCAATCTGAAATGCCGGTCAGACTCGGCTATGAAAATGAGGTCCTTTGTCATTCAGCTAAACATAGAATCGGGCAGCACTCAGTGATAAGAGAGACAATTTTAAAAATTCAGAAAAATTATTTAAAATTAATGAAATTGTCTTTAAATTTGTTGCCTTTTTGCATCTGGACTACAAAGCAAAAAATCGTCCAAAAACAGGACATGTTTTTCAACACATTATTTTAAAGACGTTTTTACTTGAAACATAGCATAATTTCTACTGGATGGCGTGTCTGAATTTGGAAATAAAGTTGTCGTACACATCTTATTGTCACGGTAACATATGGCGACAGTACATTAAAATTTAATTTAAAGTCAAATTTTTTAGTAAAACTGTGTCCCAGTAAAAAAAAAAACATTTTTTATTATCAAGAATAAAGCCTTTACCTCCAAATATTTTAGATCTTCAAATATCTTTAATATTATATATTAAGCGAATTTATTATTATTATTATTTTTGTGTGGAAATAGAAAATATTCCCTACGTTTGTAATAAAAATAAAAAAAAATCCTTTTTCCCTACGCTTGTAATTTTGGGAAAGAACCCCCTCGAAAAAGCATATTCCCAACATCTGACATCACAGCTTATCCTGAATAATAACAATCATTTTTCTAGAGATCTTGTAGACAAGGTGGCTGGCATGACGTGTTACCATGATGTGCAAAACAAATTTGAAATGGAAAAATACTTTAAATGGTCATTCGTCGACTCAAGCTTTCTATGCAAATATGATAATCTTGGGAGTCTAGGAACAATATATAATTTTTGACTAGAAATTTTATTATCTTTACTTATTAATTATCGTTACAAAGAGTATTTCGTTGAAATAAAGTCTTTACTCCCAGATCCATTACTTAAGTGTTGGTGCAGGTTTTGTTGGACCAACACAATGTGGTTTGGCAACCCTAGGTTAGGTTAGGTTAGGCTCACTTAGACTATTCAGTCCATTGTGATACCACAGTGGTGAACTTATACCTAGCTTAAACCCAGCACTATAATGTTGAAATCGTGTTTTTCCAAATACAACATAATGGAGTGAAGCTTGTTCTCCATTGTAAATAGTTTTTCTTTTTTTTTTAGTAAACTCAAACAAAAATAACTTTGATAGTTTATAAACCATATAATGCGGTTAGTAATAAATTGTAATGCCAATTACACAAAAAAAGCATCATCCCAAATTTTTTAAATAAAATTGTAAAAAAATAATCAAATACGAATTTAATTGATTTAATTACTTTTTGAATCAAACAAAAATTCAGTCGCTCAAACTAATAATGTAAATTAATTATATAATTGGATCAATTAATTTTTGAATTCATCTTGATGGTAATATAAATCCAAATAGGGATTTCCAATTTTGACAAAATTTGACCTCTGTGAACATTTGGAGCAAGTCATGGCGAAACTCCGGCCTCTGGGGACAGTTAGGTACATATGTGGGGAACCTTTATCTAAATCTGAACCGATTTAAACAAAATTGACATGTATAGCGAAAATGCCAATTCTAATCCCTGTTCAAAATTTCACGTAAATCAAGAAAAATCCAATCAATATAAATTAATATCATAATTTATAATGGATTTAAATTTTTTTTAATACATAAAGAAATCTAGCGAAAAGTATATATGGGAGCTATATCCTAATCTGATCCGATTTCAATCAAATTTAACACAGTTGATGGTACTATTAATTTTATTACTTTTGCGAAATTTTAAGCAAATCAATATACATATCTAAATCTGAATCGATTTCTTCCAAACCTCAATAGGGTTCTATTCTGACCCAAAATACATATCTGTACCAGAGAATGAAGCCGCCGAGTCGCGCCGTTGATTTCAGTCGCCGCCGACCATTTTTTGCCAGTCGACGCCGCCGCCGAATATGTCGACTCATCTCGACTCAAATTAAGCCGCCAATTAATCAAAAATATCGATTTAAATCAGAAAAATATAATAATAATTGTAGTATTTTTGCCAAAATGTTGAACCTTCCACCCACAATCAATCAATTTCAAACTGCTATAACATTTTTGCAAATATTTAGCTCAGAAAATTTTAACTAAATGTAAATTTGATTGTAAGATTGGTTGTACAACTAATCTCATTACCATTGGAATAACTTCAAATTGATTTTATAATGGATGATTGTGCGCCGCCGAATGGACAAATTTATATCGGCTTAGCCGTCAAGCCGCCGCCGCCAGAGGTAAAACTTTAGTGTCAGCCGCCGCCGACAAAAATGGGTCGCCTTCATTCTCTGATCTGTACCAAATTGTGTGACCTAGACATTGATCACAACGGATCTAGAACAGACTAGATCGACTCAGGGGCCGGCCCTGAGCAATATTACCAAAGACACCATGTGTCTATCTCGTATCCTTCTGCGTTTTGCAATCATATGCACTAACTTATAATACCCTGTTCCACAGGGTGGTACAAGGTATAATTAATTGGATCAATTAATGATTGAAGTCAAAAACTCCTTTTTTTGTAATAGTTAAAAATTCGACTTTTAAAAAATTTGGAAAAGTTCAATGATCGACTTTTCTATTGTTTTTTAATATAAAAAGTCGATTTTTCGTATTTTTGAAAATTTGGAAAATTTTTGACTAACTCGAAAAGTCGGTTGTCATTTTGAAACGACTTACAATAAATTCATCAGTCGATTACGATTTTTAGAATTTAAAAAAAAATCGGAAAATCGATTTTCGTTTCCTGTTTTCTTGGTAACACTTTATGTCAGATACCCTGTAAAATCAAGAATAAGTGGAAATTACATTATTGCAAATAAAAAAACAAATTGTGAATGAAACACCTTAAACCGATTAATCGAACTTTGAAGTTGATCAAAATAGATTAACCCATTACCGTTCTCTGTTCCCATATGAGGACACCTGTCTAAAGTCAAACAACTATGAGCAACCCGTTACTTTTGAAATTGTAAATAGACGTATGTAAGCTTTATGCTGCATCTGATCAAAGGTGGTCTCATTTGATAAACAATTGTCATATTCAGTGCGTTCTATGTGTACCAAGTGATCTAAAATCTATAATTCGTCACAAATAATATCTCGATAGTGTGTAGATAAAACTTTAAAGTTTATTATAATAAACAAGTTTAAAATTTTGCTTCTGCTTTAGGGAATTTTATACTTTATCTGCCCATGAGGACACCCCTTTTTCTAAAAGGTAACAAAAAATTTTCATTTTTTTATTTAATCCTTACTGAATTAATAAAAATCCATAAAATCAATTTTTTCCCGGCAGTTTAATTTTGGGTGTTAATGGGTTAACCAACTTTTGATTGTAACCAAAATATCCTGATCGACATTTGACGAAATATTGCATTTGAATGGAAAACGTAATATATACTTTTTTATTCTGGTACCTTATTAAAAAAGACGAAAGTCGCTACGTCAAAAGTCAAATATTCAGTAATTGGAAGAGCTGACTTAAAAAATCATTTGAAACGACGAGGGTGTAATTTGAGTTTCATTTGAAATGAAAACCTTGCATTTGATTTGAAAAAGGTGTGATAATTTCATTTGAAGTGAAATGCTATATGCATCGAACAGGGTTGCCATGATGAAATTTTTTATTCCACTCGCAAATAGCCTCTGTTATATTTGCGAGTAAGTTATCTAAATAATGCGTTCTCTTGGCAACATTAATGGGGAATAGGCTTGAATGTGACCACCTTAAATGAGCCTTTCTCCCAAAGTTTTTTTGCTGCTTCTCCATAGAGGACTTCGTTGGCGGCGTGGTTGTATGTGTGTGTGAGTGGTTCTTGTGAGCCATATAAAGTGGATAATGCGTGAATTATTTACTGTGTAAGTATGAACTATGAATATTTGTAGCTGATAGTGGCTAAATGGTGGTAAAGAGTGTTTTTGTACTTTGAGGCGATTCTAATTAAGAAAATATTGTAGGTACATCGGTAGTTACTATGTACATTCTTGAAATCTTTACAAATTGTAGTATAACAGTAATGTCTATGAGTGTGTGTGTGTTTGGTGAGACAGTTTTCTATTCTTTATTGAGAAATAGAGAACTAAAATTTATGTGGCTTTTTGGTGGGTATACAAATATTTTTGGTATTTTTGTTTTTGTATGTCGGGGTGTAAGTGTGTGTGTGTGTGCGTATAGCTTTGTATATACAAGTGATGTCTCCTACTAATTCTAGTCGAAAGCCATTGATTGCTTCAATAGATTATTGATGTAATTAAATATATACTTCAGAAACAATGGCGGAGAAAAACGAAAAGAAAAAGTCAACAAAAATTGAAATTCGTATTCACCTGACAGTTTCGAACTGAGGGGCTCTTTGGCTACATTTGTCGGTGTCTGTCTGGTTTTACCTTTGGGATGTACGACATTCGTTTGTTTGCTGCCTAGAAAAATACACATACACATTGGTGAGGGTACACAGAGATGATTACAATGGGTAGTTAAAAATTCTCATAATATTTTATTGTTGTTGTCTGGTTTGCATTGTCTGGTTTGCAATTACACTTAACTCATGTTCAAATGCAATTTAACTTAACTAATAATATTTTTCTGTTTCTGTTTTCATGATAATTTACTTGAGTGTTTGGAGTGTGCGTAGGTGTATGCGGGTGTAAGTCTCATTGTATATGCTTACTTCATTGTTGGCTATTTTCAATAATTGAAGGAACAAAGGTAAATTTGGCTTAAATTGATTGCATTTTACAATAATAAGAGAAACTTTTGCTAAACTTAAAATAAAGCGATTTGGTTGATTGGTTTTCTTTCGTCGTAGATATCAATGTTTGCATGTGAGCGCATGTGTGTGTGTGTGTGTGTGTGAATATTTCTATTTATGTGAGTAGCTTACGTATGTCCGTTTCCCTTTTTCAGATGTGTGGGTGTGTGTGTATGGGGTAATCAGATCAAAAACAGTTTAATACGTTTATCTACTTAGCTATGAACGTTTAGAGTAAATGTAAAAATACAAAGACGAGAAGAGGCTATACGGCGCCTGTCATTATAGTTGCCGGCTGTTTAGTGTACATTTATCATTATCTAATTTATATACTTTTAAGCAAATTGAATGGTTTAACCAAATGAAAAACACGACAGGATTAGGTCTATCATTGTCTAATACATTTGTCTATCTATGGCTTACAGCACCTAACAGCTCTAAGTGGCATGTAATTCTCTGAGAACCATGTAATTACCGATAAATAGTAATTGACTACCGACAAGCTAAAAACAAAATTCTATTATTCAAATGGCTATAATTAAAGTTGCATTTGATTGAAAGTGATACCTTCAATTGCTGGTTAAGATATATAGAAGACCTTAAGGTCGATTGGCTAAATCATGCATACATGTATAACCAATATGGTTATGTGTTTGTTAGTAATAAATATTGTGATATGTAAGTGAAATCAGGTGAGTTTAAAGTTAACAATAAAAAGACTAATAATAATAGCAAAAGTTGTCATAACAAATACATAAGGCCGGACTGAAAATTAAATACCCACTATCAAGGATCAAACATAAAAATTTATTTTTATATCCCCTCTTTGTAGAAATATTTATATAAGGAGACTACATAGGATTCAGGATTCATATGCACAATTGTTTGTTTCAGTTCAAGAGAAATTTTAGATTCTCGCTTAATTTGTTAGAAAATCGAATGACATATATATATATATATATATATATATATATATATATATATATATATATATATATATATATATATATATATATATATATATATATATATATATATATATATATATATATATATATATATATATATATATATATATATATATATATATATATATATATATATATATATATATATATATTTATATATATGTCCTTTATTTACATATCGTGTATACATGTACAGTAAATCACAATAATTAAAAGTTCAGTTCTCTGAACATAGGGCGATTACAAAATCTTTCCATTTTGTTTTGTCGTAGGCAATGTGTTTTACTTGGCTCCACGACATATGCTGGCTTTCGCACTCGCGTCTTACCGACCTCATCCAGGTATTTCTTGGTCTTCCCGGTCTTCTTTGTCCTTGGGGGTTCCATTTCAGAGCTGATTTAGTGATATCGTTGTCGTTTCTCCTAAGTATGTGGCCGATCCAAGTCCATTTGCGTTTTTTTATGCCATACTCAATTTTGTTGCTGTTGGTTATGTTATGAAGATCGGTGTTGCTAATTGTGTTTGGCCAATAAATACATAATATTCTGCGCAGGCACCGGTTGACAAAGGTTTATTTATATTTGATTGGGTTAATCCCCATGTAGTGGAACCGTATAATAGGACTGATTTGACACTACAGTCGAAAATGCGGAGTTTGGTTTTCCTGCTGATCCTATTGTTGCGCCATACTTTGTGCAGGGAGTAAAAAGCACTTCTTGCTTTGTTTATACGCGAAATTATGTCATCATCCGTACCCCCGTCTTTGGTGATGACACTTCCCAGATAGTTGAAGGACTCTGTTTCTTCGATGATGGTGCCATTTAGTTCTAGGGTTGAGGCCACGTTTGAGTTTATCCTCATAATTTTGGTCTTCCTTGTGTTAATTTTCAGGCCGATTTTAGCAGTATTTATTGATAACTTTTTTAGTTTATCTTCAATGTCGATGAATCGATGTGCCATCAGACAGATATCATCTGCGTAGTCGATATCATTTAGACGCTCTGTCATATTCCATTTTATCCCATTTGGAGCTTCCGTGTTGGTTTGTTCCATCACTTTATCTAGCAGGAGCAAGAATAATATTGGCGAGAGCATGCAGCCCTGTTTGACTCCGCTGGTGGGTGTGAAAGGCAGGCTTTTGGCGTTGTTGAACCGTACCCTACTCTCAGAAGAGTTATAGAGTTCTTGTATAAGTGATATTATTTTTTCCGGGAAACCCTTTTCCGCTAGCGTTTCCCAGAGTGCCTCCCTTGATACAGTGTCGAAGGCGCGTTCGAAGTCGACAAACAGAAGATATAGTGGGGAGTTGAACTCTCTTGATTGTTCTATGATAACCCGCAGGGTGTTTATGTGGTCTGAGCAAGATCTACCCTGTCTGAAACCCGCTTGTTCCTTTCGAAGTATGATTTCCACGGCGGGGGTGATGCGGTTGAGTAGCAGCGTTGCCATGAGCTTGGCTATGGAGTTTAGTAAGGTTATTCCCCTCCAGTTTTTACACTCGCGCAAATCACCTTTTTTGGGGATTGTTATTACTACTCCCTCCTTCCATTGTTTTGGTATATTGTTAGTGACCCACGCAGTTCTAATTACCCTGTAAAGTGGCTGGGCTAATGTCGATGCTCCATACTTAAGGAGCTCGGCAGGGATATCAGCGGGACCTGCGGATTTCCCATTCTTGAGCTGTAGTAGCGCGGTTTCGATTTCTGCAGTCGTTGGAGGCTCGATTGAGATGTCCAATATTTCGTTTTGTATATGGTGTTGATATATATATATATATATATATATATATATATATATATATATATATATATATATATATATATATATATATATATATATATATATATATATATATATATATATATATATATATATATATATATATATATATATATATATATATATATATATATATATATATATATATATATATATATATATATATATATATATATATATATATATATATATATATATATATATATATATATATATATATATATATATATATATATATATATATATATGTCCTGTATTTACATATCGTGTATACATGTACAGTAAATCACAATAATTAAAAGTTCAGTTCTCTGAACATAGGGCGATTACAAAATCTTTCCATTTTGTTTTGTCGTAGGCAATGTGTTTTACTTGGCTCCACGACATATGCTGGCTTTCGCACTCGCGTCTTACCGACCTCATCCAGGTATTTCTTGGTCTTCCCGGTCTTCTTTGTCCTTGGGGGTTCCATTTCAGAGCTGATTTAGTGATATCGTTGTCGTTTCTCCTAAGTATGTGGCCGATCCAAGTCCATTTGCGTTTTTTTATGCCATACTCAATTTTGTTGCTGTTGGTTATGTTATGAAGATCGGTGTTGCTAATTGTGTTTGGCCAATAAATACATAATATTCTGCGCAGGCACCGGTTGACAAAGGTTTATTTATATTTGATTGGGTTAATCCCCATGTAGTGGAACCGTATAATAGGACTGATTTGACACTACAGTCGAAAATGCGGAGTTTGGTTTTCCTGCTGATCCTATTGTTGCGCCATACTTTGTGCAGGGAGTAAAAAGCACTTCTTGCTTTGTTTATACGCGAAATTATGTCATCATCCGTACCCCCGTCTTTGGTGATGACACTTCCCAGATAGTTGAAGGACTCTGTTTCTTCGATGATGGTGCCATTTAGTTCTAGGGTTGAGGCCACGTTTGAGTTTATCCTCATAATTTTGGTCTTCCTTGTGTTAATTTTCAGGCCGATTTTAGCAGTATTTATTGATAACTTTTTTAGTTTATCTTCAATGTCGATGAATCGATGTGCCATCATCTGCGTAGTCGATATCATTTAGACGCTCTGTCATATTCCATTTTATCCCATTTGGAGCTTCCGTGTTGGTTTGTTCCATCACTTTATCTAGCAGGAGCAAGAGAGCATGCAGCCCTGTTTGACTCCGCTGGTGGGTGTGAAAGGCAGGCTTTTGGCGTTGTTGAACCGTACCCTACTCTCAGAAGAGTTATAGAGTTCTTGTATAAGTGATATTATTTTTTCCGGGAAACCCTTTTCCGCTAGCGTTTCCCAGAGTGCCTCCCTTGATACAGTGTCGAAGGCGCGTTCGAAGTCGACAAACAGAAGATATAGTGGGGAGTTGAACTCTCTTGATTGTTCTATGATAACCCGCAGGGTGTTTATGTGGTCTGAGCAAGATCTACCCTGTCTGAAACCCGCTTGTTCCTTTCGAAGTATGATTTCCACGGCGGGGGTGATGCGGTTGAGTAGCAGCGTTGCCATGAGCTTGGCTATGGAGTTTAGTAAGGTTATTCCCCTCCAGTTTTTACACTCGCGCAAATCACCTTTTTTGGGGATTGTTATTACTACTCCCTCCTTCCATTGTTTTGGTATATTGTTAGTGACCCACGCAGTTCTAATTACCCTGTAAAGTGGCTGGGCTAATGTCGATGCTCCATACTTAAGGAGCTCGGCAGGGATATCATCGGGACCTGCGGATTTCCCATTCTTGAGCTGTAGTAGCGCGGTTTCGATTTCTGCAGTCGTTGGAGGCTCGATTGAGATGTCCAATATTTCGTTTTGTATATGGTGTTGACGCTGCCATGTACTGCTGTCAAGGGTTCGCTGTTGTTCAATATAGTATTCCCGCCACCGACTGAGTTGTGACATTAGCGATATTAGAATGTTGCCATCGCTGTCTTTAATTATTTCCGTATTTCTGATGTTGTTACCACCAATTTTCTTTATGGATGCGTAGACCTTGCGCATGTTTCCTGTGTTTGCTGCTTGCTCCATTTCGTCGGCGATGTTGTTGTAATACAAGTTTTTATCGTTCTGTGCTAGTGACTTTACGGTTAAGGATACTCGTCTGTATTCTGCTCTGGCAGCGAGCTTCTCTGCCGTATCCTTGACTCCCAAGTTCCCACTAGTAGTTGGTGGTCGCTATCCATATCAGCGCCTCTACGGGTTTTTACGTCCTCCAAGGAGCCTGCGAATAGCTTGCTTACTAACACATGGTCTATTTGATTTCGAGTACGGCAGTCAGGTGATTCCCAGGTGTATTTGTGAATGTCCTTATGGATGAATCTTGTACCTCCTATGAAGAGGTTGTGTCGTGTGCAGAAATCGATGAGACGTTCGCCGTTATCGTTGCGAGTAGGCCCGAGTCCTTCTCTGCCCATCACTGACTCAATGTTTGTGTTGTCGTTACCTACTTTGGCATTCATGTCTCCTATAATTATTTTTATGTCACCTCCAGGGATGGCGGTCATTGTACTATCCAGCTGAGAGTAAAACTCATCTTTGCTTCGTCGTCGTCAGGTTCAGTGGGCGCATAACATTGTATTACCGATATTTTGCGGAAACGAGAGTTAAATCTAGCTACTATGATTCGATCCGATATAGGATTAAATTCCAGGAGACATTTGCTAGAGTGAGGTGTTAGGAGCAGTCCAACTCCGCGTATTTTGTGATGGTTATTTCCAGAGTAGAGGAAGAGATGTCCTGAAGATAGTCGTGTGGACCCAGTTTTTAGCCATCTTATTTCGCTTAATCCTAGCATTTCTAGTTTATAACATTCCATCTCGCGGCATACTTGCTCCAAGCGCGAGTGGTCCGATAGCGATCTCACGTTCCATGTACCAATCATTATCCGTTTCTTAAAGCCAAAAGTCGTCGTCGTTAATGGGTTTCTTCTCATATTTGTAATCGTTTCTGTAATATATATATTTTTACTTGAGTGGGTTATTAGCCCCCAGCAAAACCTACTTTCAACGGTGAGGGTCCGTGTATTTGGGGCGAGTGTTCAGAGTGCTGGATTTTAAAGGGCCTCCTAGTTCCTGAGACGCAAGACAAAAGATTGCCATTCAGGGATCACTGCGGCCCCTCCCTCCTCCTTTCACATCCGGGCTTGGGACCGGCAACGGCGGATCAAAATCAAAATTCTTTAGATTTTAACTCCCATTAGTCCAATGAACACGATAAATTAAATGCGAAATTTTATTTCTAGTTTGGGGCAATTCGGATCATAATTGTTCTTTATATTTCCTTCAAAAAGTTAAATCGAGAGACCGTTGTATATGGGGTCTACATCATCCACTTACACATACATATCACTTTGTGGATCTAAAATAACATACTTGCAAAAATTGCGGAAATCGGGTTATATGAGGTATAGACAAGTCGAATAGAAATTGTGGTATATAGCCCAAGAAGTCAAATCTGGAGATCGGTATATATGGTGACTATACATGGACACACCATATTCAGCACACCTATTTAAGGATATTAAGTACTTCTAGATTTTCAATTTCAGGCAAATCTTGTCAAAGTGCAGTGTCGGTTTATAAAGGGGCCTTACAAAAACCTGGACTAAATATAGCCCATTTTCAAAATTGTCCTGCTTGCGGACATAAAACTAATATGTGCAGAAATAAGACGGTAGAGTGATTACATCAGACAGACTGACAGTATTAGATCGTCTTGGAATTTCTCTCTTATCAAGAACACACAGTGTTATCACCAACTTCAGTTTGCCATAATTTCTAAACCGCTCATCTGGTAGTTGAGAGATTTATTCCAGAGCCAATTCATTCTGTTACTTGCAAATTAAAAAAAAAATACAAGTTGATACAGTTCACGAATAAGTTCAGCTGAAGACGATTGGCCAAAAGAACTCAAGTATCGCCGATGATAATGGTGTGGGTCACCTTAACGGCCGATGGTCGCTACCCGCTCGTATTCATCTACCGTGGGATAAAAATAAATACCGAATATTATCGGAAAGTTGTCTTAATGATAGTATTGAAGCCCTGGGAAGACAAACATCGAAATGCCAACAGGACCCTGCACGAGTCAACCAAGAATGGCTTAAAAAGTAGGCTCTTCGTTGCCGTTGGACTTGTGCCCCTGCGATATTTCGGAGATAAGGTTGGCACTGAAACATTCTAAAATGTCGATCATATCAAAAACTGCGCTTCGCTGAGAATGATCAAAATTATAAACGTATTATACCCTATATCACAGTAGTGGTGAAGTGTATACATACACTGAAAGAAGAGTTTTCTATCCGGAGGAACGAAATTTTAGACAAAGTTTTCTTTTGAAAACAAAAAATTTTCCTTAATATCGAATGTAAGCGTGTAGAGAAACCCGTTGCAACATTTGTAAAAAAATGTGGATTTACTTATTCTTAAAGGAACTAATCTACATTAAATGGGAATTTCATTTGTCTAAAAAACGTTCCATAGAAAAGAATTTTATCTTTGGGTGTAAGTAGCACTACAAGAAAGGATTCAACGACCCGAACACATTTTTGCCAGCTCAAAACCTTTTTGCAAATTAAAGCCACTTTGTATACACGCTAAATTCGTTTCAAAATTTTAAAATATTTTAGAAAATTACAATCAATATTCGGAAAAAAATAATTTTAATCATTACTCACGAAATTAATTGATCCAAGTAATTATTAATTGAAATTTCTTCCATGGAACAAATGATAGTATCAATAACTAACGTTAGTGAAAAAACGTGTGATTGAATTTTGTAATAAATTTGTTTGCCATAATAAATGTGATTTTTGTACGCTCTTGCCGCACGCAATATTTTTAGTAACCAGCAATTGAGAATCTACCTTCACTGTCATAATTATTTTACGTGAATTACCACTTTTTAAAGGTAATTTCTAACCTAATATTTACAACAGCTTTACTTCGATTTATATTTTACACTTGAAGCAATGTGGAAATACAATTGTTTAGTATTCACTATATGCCGAAAAAAAACAAAAGATCTGAAATTGTGTTGGTTTAATTTTTGTTCTAAGGGTGGGTACTATATTCGTGTTTTACTCTGAAAATTAAATGGAAAAATAGAACAACAAGAAAAAAGTTCAATAAAACCTAAGCTAAGACTTATTGTTCTATTGGTATTCGACAATAAGATCACAAAACACCATAAAATGTATCGTTCACTTAAAAAAAAAATTCCCTGATACAAAAACGTTTTACATGTTGATAAAAAAGTTGATAACTTTTCATTGAAGGCGTTTTCTATCCATTTTGACTTTTCAAAATAGGAGACATCTTTCAAGACTTTATTTTAAAGATGCCTTATATAATTTGTACTTAAACTTGTGTATGAATGTATTGTTATTATTTATATTTTAAATTTGCGGTTATCGCGCCTATGAAGGTATTCCATTTTACACCATAAAAGAGGAAAAAAAATATTTAAATTAATTTTTATGTCCCAATATCAAGTAAGCAAGATCAAAATTAAAAATTGGAATGCATATTAAATTTATATCGAGAAAATCTTGCTGAGTTCAATAGGGTAAAGGAGTTCAAAAATTCTTAATTTTTAACGAAAAAAGGTTCTTTCTGAGGAACGAAATCAGGTTTATTTGTTCTTAAAAAAAATTCTGTGTAAATAAAGGAAATTTCAATTGATTGTGCTTATGGCCTCTTTCATCAAATTTTTGTCAAGATTCAGCAGGAATCTATTTGTTTTCATTTACTTTTTTAACTATTTAAACAACGAAAAAAAGCGATTTTCAACTCGAAAATCAAGCCACTGTGGTTAGCATACCCGCCTTACATTACAACGTTCCATTGGTTCAATCCTAGTCTCGACGAAAAGTTTTTTAGTCGTGGATTATCGCCTCTCAGTTATGCTTCTCTAAGTAGTTTCACCGTAATGTATAACGCCATTCGGACACGGCTATAAAAGTAAGGTCATTGAGCTAAACATAAAATCGGGCATTACTCCTTGATAAGGATAAATTCACCACTATCACAATGGACTGAATAGTCTAAGTGAGCCTAAAATAACGGGCTCTTCTACACGGAACATATTTAGTAACGGCTGCTACTATAACGAACAGTACCGGCTTTAAGAAACATGTTCTGTGCCAATTTTTGATAAGATTTGACATATTTTCTAATGGCGTGTTACCCACATTGGAATTTTGTAAATATTTTTTATTTTGGACTTAAAATGATGGAAAATTGATGCATCGGCTATTTCAGTGGATTAGCTATAGGTTAGGTGGAATGCATGATGTCACAGACACACATATACCAACAAGTCCAGTTTGATCAGCACACAGTGTGCTAAATGACCAATTTGAGACGACAAAAATAATATCGTTATTGTTGTTTTTTTTTTTTTGATCTCAGCTTAAAGCCATGCATTGACTAAACTACAAGTGTAGCTTAACCAACAGAGGAAAAGTATGCTTGTCAAATTTATTTGGGCAAAGCCCTATAGACTGCAAGATGGTTGGATGTACAGCTGTTTCGGAATTACCACATTCCTCATCAGCATCCTCTACTTGCAGCAAAACTATCAACCAATTATCAGAATAAATTCGGGTAATTCACTCAACCCAACGTGAACTACACTTGAACCTCCCGAAAAAGGGTTTGATAGTCGGCTACTGCCTAAAAAAAAACTTTGCCAGCATATCTCTTTTCCTTTGCCAAACTCAAATCATCGATTTGTATGTACAGACAAAAATAATATCTTTTGAACTATTAATCCTAGAGCCTAGAATTTTTTTATAATAAAAAATGGGCGGTGTTGAAGAGGAACCACGCCCACTTCCCGTACAAACCTGAAGATCTTGTCAGTTCCTTTATTCTTGTAATCAAAGTACAGGTCTTATATATTATTCAGTCAGAGAATGAACGTTACTGAATGGAGAAAAAATCGGACAGCAAATTCGACTTAGGCTTTGATTACCAGAATGCAGCTACAGACCAACAGGCAGACGTACAAACAGATGGACGTCAAAAAATCTAATCAGTGAGCTATTACTAGTAGATTAGACTAAATCGAATTGCTTTCCGTGTAGGAAAGTGTATTTCCATAAAAAAAACTGTGGCCCCATATAAAACGATCTCCCGACTTTAATTCATGAGGACATGGAAGCCGCAAATTTTCATTCAATTTGCTTGAAATTTGAAATATAGAGGTATTTTAGGTACGCAAAATTTTTTTTTTCAAAAACTCCGATTTTTTCGGAATTAAAAATATGAATTGAAACCTTAATAACTTTTGAGCTAAATGTAATATAATTATGATTTTTATTGGTTTTTGCAGGGAAAATGGTTTTAAGAAATATTGCTGAATATACCATTCCTAAAATTGGTATCAAAAATCCCCAAAATTCCCATAGTGGGGAATGTTGAAAAAATTTTATTTTATTTTGTAATTTGCATATTTCCCAGCTGTTTACTAGTAGGATGTTGAAACCTTTTACATTTAGTTAGTGGACACATAGGGCTTTTTGGAAAAGAGATCGGCTTAGCAATTGAAGAATTGCCGATTTTGGGAGGAGAAGAACTTATATTCAACTTGATCGAAATGACCGATAAAAGCTTAAAACGTATACTTATATGATGTTTTAAGAAATGTTGCTGAATATGCCATTCCCAAAATTGGTATCAAAAATCTCCATAGTGGGGACATATGTTGAAAAAAAAGTTATTTTTTGAAATTTGCTTATTTCTCAGCTGTTTACTAGTAGGATGTTGAAATCTATTACAGTTAGGTTAAGTTAGGTTATGTGGCAGCCCGATGTATCAGGCTCACTTAGACTATTCAGTTCATTGTGATACCACATTGGTGAACTTCACTCTTATCACTGAGTGCTGCCCGATTCCATGTTAAGCTCAATGACAAGGGACCTCCTTTTTATAGCGTTCCAAATTTCACTGAAACCACTTAGAGAAGCTTTGAAATCCTCAGAAAAACTTTTTGGTGTTCGGTCGAAGCAGAAATCGAACCCACGACCTTGTGTATGCAAGGCGGGCATGCTAATCATTGCACCACGGTGGCTCCCGAACCTATTACAGTTAATTAGTGGACACATAGGAAAAGAGATCGGCCTAGCAATTGAAAAATTGCCGAGGAGGAGAAGAACTCATATTTAACTTGATCAAAATGGTCGAAAAAACTTAAAACTTATCCTTATATGGTGTTCTATAAGAAACAGGCAAAAAACGATTTGGAGAAATATAAAAAAAAGCATGTTACGATAGAAAGAATACATGGGCCTTTTTCCAAAAAAATGGTCAAAATTCAATTTTTTTTGAAATTCTAATTTGCGTACTTTACAACTTTTAATCTCAAGCACATAGGTGCACATTTTTTTCTTCTAAAATTCGTAGAATTTTGTAGGGAATGCAGCTAAGAAGAAAAATTACGAATCCACTCATAAACTTCTAGGTTCAAAATACTGACTTCACTATGCCAAAATTTTGCACACAAAAAAAAAATGTGGGTCTATATCTTGCGAACAATCATCAATCATCGAAATAGGTTCAAAATTGTGGAGTTGACAGCTAAAACAAAATTTCATACCTCCGAGGTGACCAATTTAGAACGCCTACAGGTTAGCCCGTGGACCCACTAGGTATCTACAAATGGCAAACTTAGATGAAAACACCTCAGCTGTCATACAAAGAAAAAATTATGTTGATATCTTTATCTTGCAAAATTATTTCCAAAGAAAAAAGCGAGTTGGAACCACTGTGCACCGTGGGTCGCAATTTTCATTCGATTTTCTTAAAATTTAAACTCTTGAGATCCAAGAGGAGCTATGTCAAATCTTGTGATCCGATTGCCTTGGGAGAGAAATCAAATAGAGAGAGGCATCAAATTGACTTAAAATTCTAATACAATAGTAACAGGTTGGCTGATAAGTCCCCGGTCTGACACATAGATGGCGTCGCTAGTATTAAATGCGTATTATTTTTATATAGTACCAACCTTCAAATGATTCGTGTCAAAATTTGACGTCTGTAAGTCAATTAGTTTGTGAGAGCGTCTTTTGTGAAGCAACTTTTGTTATTGTGAAAAAATGGAAAAAGAGGAATTTCGTGTTTTGCTAAAATACTGCTTTCTGAAGGGAAAAAATACGGTGGAAGCAAAAACTTGGCTTGATAATGAGTTTCCGGACTCTGCCCCAGGGAAATCAACAATAGTTGATTGGTATGCAAAATTCAAGCGTGGTGAAAGGAGCACGGAGGACGGTGAACGCAGTGGACGCCCGAAAGAGGTGGTTACCGACGAAAACATCAAAAAAATCCACAAAATGATTTTGAATGACCGTAAAGTGAAGTTGATCGAGATAGCAGAGGCCTTAAAGATATCAAAGGAACGTGTTGGTCATATCATTCATCAATATTTGGATATGCGGAAGCTCTGTGCAAAATGGGTGCCGCGCGAGCTCACATTTGACCAAAAACAACAACGTGTTGATGATTCTTAGCGGTGTTTGCAGCTGTTAACTCGTAATACACCCGAGTTTTTCCGTCGATATGTGACAATGGATGAAACATGGCTCCTTCACTACACTCCTGAGCCCAATCGACAGTCGGCTGAGTGGACAGCGACCGATGAACCGTCTTCGAAGCGTGGAGAGACTCAGAAATCCGCTAGCAAAGTAATGGCCTCTTTTTTTTGTGATGCGCATGGAATAATTTTTATCGATTACCTTGAAAAGAAGAAGATGGCGTTATTGGAGCGTTTGAAGGTCGAAATCGCGGCAAAACGGCCCCATATGAAGAAGAAAAAAGTGTTGTTCCACCAAGACAACGCATCGTGCCACAAGTCATTGAGAACGATGGCAAAAATTCATGAATTGGGCTTCGAATTGCTTCCCCACCCACCGTATTCTCCAGATCTGGCCCCCAGCAACTTTTTCTTGTTCTCAGACCTCAAAAGGATGCTCGCAGGGAAAAAAATTGGCTGCAATGACGAGGTGATCGCCGAAACTGAGGCCTATTTTGAGGCAAAACCGAAGGAGTACTACCAAAATGGTATCAACAAATTGGAAGGCCGTTATAA